>NC_092235.1:17271235-17308735 GCF_036320965.1 Panulirus ornatus
GCTATAATACTCTCTCAGGGAGAAGTTTGCATCCCACGCGGTGTCGTTCCACGGAGGCTGGAAACCGCTGACGCCACCGCTCCACAGAAAGGAGGCACCGAGGCAAGTGGAAAAAAAAAAAAAATACTTCGAGCGATTTGAAATACAAGGAAACGTTATCAACACTTTGGAAAAGGTATCAAGACTCGAGAACAGACGAATGACCTGCAACATATGAGCCAACCAGCCCATGACAGTATGGTGTGAGCGGTATGCCAAACCCTGACCCCCTTAACCCTGCCTCACTACTGATAACACGCCACTTAAAGATAACTAAATACTGACACACAACTCATATAAACTTGAGAAAAATAAATAAATAAAAATTCTTGACGTACGACCGTGGAACTGTTTTTTTTCTTTTTCTTTTTTTTTTACTGATTAGTGAGCGAGTTAGTGTTATGACCCAGTTCTGTAATATCATACATCAGGTGTGTATTTTCAGCCGAATGGCTGCCCAAACTGAACGATCCGTTACCAATATCATTCATCTATTCATTTATTTACAATAATAAATCAGTGTTCAAGTGGGTCTCCAACTTCGTAACAAACTGCTGCCAAACCATAATGGTCAATCAGAGAGAATCCAGCGTGGTTAATGTGGAAAACCCCTTACCTCGGGATTCGAACCCTCCCGCCCGCTCCCCCTGCCATTTCCCATTTGCATTTGCGACATCGATGACGTCACGTTACGGAGGAGCATCCCTCGCGGGGCACGTGATGAAAAATTTCATCGCTATCGAAGGCTGTGAATTTCACAGCCATCAACCAGTGGCTGAAGACTGACCTCGGACGGAAAAGTTACCCCACGATGTGAACCCGTGCACTGACGTGGACGCTGAGGGCAGCAGCAGCAAAGTTCTTCCTCTACTTCGTCAGGGAGAACATACAACATACGAAGTCAACCAGGAGGAAGAGCTTACAGGCACTGGATGCCCCTGAGATCTTACCTTCAGCCAACATTAAGGGGTTTCTATAGAAAGACGATAGGATGGATCCTGAGAACTTTCACAGAGACATCTGCCGGCCATGGTGGTGATCAATGGTGGCTTTAAAAACAAATGACTTCGGGAGATGATGGCGATTAAAACGACCTTCCAATCACGAGCCATCAAGCGATGGTGGTAATGACAGCACCTGTACTCGGTCATCGGGATCAGGGCCAGGTTTTGAATCACATTTAAGCCATACATGTAATGCTACAAGTGAAAAAAAAAAAAAAAACATTTACAGTTTCAAGTGATTCAGTTACACGATACGATCCTCGAGGACGACGGGGCGATCTTTTAGAACGAAGGTTACGATCCTTGAGCACGACGCTGAGACCTTCAAGGGTTCTGCCATCAAGTCTCAAGTGTTGAAATGTACTTCATAAGAAGAACTCCAGCGAACGTGCTACCGCTAATGCCTAAGAGACCAAACATTAACCGGTACGGCTTGATTCCTTGACGTGGCTGAAGGGACAGAGACAAGCCTCTGTAACAAATTTGTCCTCTCTCTCTCTCTCTAGAGAGAGAGAGAGAGAGAGAGAGAGAGAGAGATGGGGGGGGGGGTCCATGTAAACAGCTGCAGAAGGGTAAAAGAACAAATATGCGCAAGACAGACAGACAGAGGAACTATATGTATATACTGCCTCAGACAGTTACAGTAAGAGGAGCATATATAACACCAGAGAGAGACAGACATTAATGAGACAAGCGAGTCAAGGGACAAGGATGGTATGACAACAGACCTCTCCTACCATCCTTTTCACAGTGCACCTAATTGCCATCGCACAGTTGGCCCCGCTAAAGCCGTATTTTTCTTTTTCGAAAAACAGTTTTACGTTCTTCACAGAGTTCCAGGCTCCCGGCCCTCCCTTTGTTTTTCAAAACTGTTTACAGAACCTTAATGTACTGTTCTCTTTATGCCCAGGAGCCTCGGAGGCGGCCAGGCTCCACGACTCCATGTAAACAATGAACACACAGCCCACACGTACAGATCGGGACGGGAAAACCTGGCTACTAACCCTTTAGGGAAGAGGAGACACATCAAAACAAACATCTAACTCTTGCATTATAGGGTCGAGTGCGGCTGAATGTGCTCATGTTCACCAGGTCTCTTGTGAAGCTCCGCCACCAAGTTGGTGATGGAAGTGAAGCTCACCACTCGTCCATTTCCCCCAGTGATCGAAGTCATAACCATCATAAGCTGCTGTCTGGAAACAGGATGATGTTGACGAGTAAAGGAAGGTAATCGATTCACACATTGTGTTTCAGTGACGCGTGTATGTGTGTGTGTGTGTGTGTGTGTGTGTGTGTGTGTGTGTGTGTGTGTGTGTGTGTGTGTGTGTGTTCAGTCGTTTAATACGCGGAGTTACATAATCACGGCATTCTGGGTACTGGAACAAAGAGGGACGGGCCGTCTGCACCCAAGAGCCGGTGTTGGACTACGGGGGTACGGACAGTCTTCACGCAAAGGCCGGTGTTGTGTTAAGGGTGAGGGGCCGTCTGTAACCCAGGGCCAGTGCCGGGCTGAGGTCTAGCAAATCTTTAACAGGAACGACAACAGACAGCAGCAGCGTGTGGGAGACCCGCCAGCCTCCCAGGGAAGACCAGAGACTGCGAGAGAGCCTGAAAATGGTGGCAATGGCTTCGCCTCCACCGGTAGTGGCGTCTGTGATTGGTTGCCGAGACGATTCTATCTGGCAAATATAATTGGAAGTACAAGTTCAGACGAATTCCCGATTGGCTCTAAGTGTTTGAAACAGATGCCTGATTGACTTTTAACTTTGCCGACGGATCTGGATTGGATTGTAGCAAGTTGTTCAGGAGGAGGAGGAGGCGATCGTCGGCGGGGCTCAGAGCAGACGTCTTCAGCCTGGCTGAACATCTTGATGAGACGAGAACAACTTTTACACGACCCTCCTGTTGCCTGGGAGGGCAGGGGCGCGGCTTCCTTCCTCGGGTGAGTGGTGCTGATTGAAGGTCCCCTCCCTCCCTCCCTGGCCAGGCCAGCCCTCCACACCAGTCTGGGGCCCCTGCTGAGCTTTGACCCACGAGGATCCAATGTGTCCTGGGTCAAGTGGAGAACCCGGTGCGTCCTAGGGCAAGTGGAGGATCCTCTGTCCGGGAGCAAGAGGAAGGCCTGGTATGTTCTGGATCAAGTGGAGGACCTGGTGTGTCCTCCGACAAGTGGAGGTCCTAGTGTGACCTGAGGCGAGTGTGGAGACGAGTGGAGGACCTGGTGTATTCTGGGACAATTGTGGGGAAGCGCGAAAGACCTGGTTTATCCTGGTGCAAGTGAGGGGACAAGTGGAGGATCTGGTGTGTCATAGGACTAATACAAGACCTGGTGTGTCCTGGGACAAGGCTGGGGACGAGTGGGTGAACCTGGTGTGTCCTGGGACAAGGGTGGGGACGAGTTGGTGAACCTGGCGTGTCCTGGGACAAGGGTGGGGACGAGTGGGTGAACCTGGTGTGTCCTGTGAAAGTGTGGGGACGAGTGCAAGTTCTGGTGCGTCCTAGAGCAAGTGTGGGGATGAGTGGAGAAGATGGTGTGTCCTGGGGCAAGTGTGGGGACGAGTAGAGGTCCTAGTGTGTCCTGGGGTAAGTGTGGGGACGAGTAGAGGTCCTAGTGTATCCTGGGGCAAGTGTGGGGACGAGAAGAGGTCCTTGTGTGTCCTGGGGCAAGTGTGGGGACGAGTAGAGGTCCTAGTGTATTTTAGGGCAAGTGTGGTGACAAGTAGAGGTCCTAGTGTGTCCTGGGGCAAGTGTGGGGTTGAGTAGAGGTCCTAGTGTGTCCTGGGGCAAGTGTGGGGACGAGTAGAGGTCCTAGTGTGTCCTGGGGCAAGTGTGGGGACGAGTAAAGGTCCTAGTATGTCCTGGGGCATGTGTGGGGACGAGTGAGCGGACATGATGTGTCGTGGAACAAGTGGGAGAACGAACTCAGAGCTACTGAAGTGAGTAAGGGGACCTTACGTACCCTGGGAGAGAGAAGAGTGGGATACATTGAGTGCCTAGGATGATAACCCTGAGTTATACTACGTCAGGGGTAATCCTGGGAGTAGGTAAGAGGCCCTGACGTTCCCCAGACGGCGGATGAGGAGGTCTGGTAGACCCTGGCATGTGAGTGGGAGGGGAGGAACCGGCTGCTCCAGATGAGGCCCTAGTAAGGAAACCCCGCGTTCCACAGGTGTGTGTGATGGCTATGTGTGTGTTACGGGGACAGAGTTTTAGACTCGTGTTGCCCCGTCTCAACCTCATAGTATATGTGTACCATATCTTTACTGCTATGTATCTATGAACATACACATCCACACACTTGTCTAAGCCAGGTATCCATTTATCGACCAGCTCCTACAGGAGGATGAGCACCTATGATGGATAGAGGTCGACTGCCATGCGGGTCCCAGCCAGGTTTGGCCCGTGCTGACTCATGGTCAGTAACGCTAAACACCAACACCACAGGAGTCCTGGTGCTGGGGCAGAGATGAATGAGGAGACCAATGGTGCCCCAGGAAGTGAGGATGTAATGGAGGGGACCTGGTGTGTCCTAGAAGGTGAGGGGGAAGACCTACTGTGCCCTGGAAGGTAAGGGAAAAGATCTGCCCTGGAAGGTAAGGGGAAGGGACCTAGTATCCTGGGGGTGAGGGATGGGATTTGGTGTCTTGGGAGACGAGACGCTCAGGTCTGGCCGATCTGACTGGCGGGTTGACTACTTCATTCCTGATTCACGGCCTGGAAGCACCCTTGTGTGTGTGTGTGTGTGTGTGTGTGTGTGTGTGTGTGTGTGTGTGTGTGTGTGTGTGTGTCACAATATAGAATAAAGATATATTAAGTTCCCGACAAGTGAGCGACCTATTTCTCTCCGGATCTATTATAATAGATAACTGTGCTAGAGGAGCAATTACTGCATTACATCAAAGAATAAGACAAGCGAGGGGACGAGGAGGTGCGATCGACAGAAACGTCGTCTGCCAACATGCAAGCCAGGCGGTCATCGCAACGCGCTACACCTGCCGCCATGGCAACATATCATGGGAGGTACTCTCTCTCTCTCTCTCTCTCTCTCTCTCTCTCTCTCTCTCTCTCTCTCTCTCTCTCTCTCTCTCTCCCTAGGGAGCGCCCGCCCTCCCTGCGTCTAACACAGGACTAAGGTTACTCTTGAAGAGTCCTGCTCGACAACGCAACACACAGACCAAGTGGTCGTGACGAAATCCTACTCTCACGTCCTGATCGACACCTTCCCTGCTGCCGTAACCCAGTCGCCTTGACCGACGAGTAACCTGACCAGAACTTTCTTTAATCCCCCTGAAGACCAACGTCAATACATCTCTGTCATGCCCACACAAATCACGCCATAGGCGCGGAAAACCCGATTGGCTCACTCGTAGCCATGAGCCAGCCGTCACGTGCACCAGTCATGCAGTCAGTCGTGTAATCCCCGGCTCTGAGACAGTGAGGCGCTACCCAGCGCCTGGAAACGTCCACCGTGTGACTCCTAGCTCATCACGGGCTCCCTGGTGTCTCATCTCTCATGTCCTCCTTCGGCAGCAGCCCTGGGCTACTCTGGATCCTGCTTCGTTGGACAGGATCCCATTGGGACGTCGCCAACGGGTGTCTCACACAGCAGTCTAGGCCACGGGATCTATGACCATGCCTCCTGCAGCACAGAACGCCCGCAACCGCCCACTACTACTCACGCTGGACCTCACCAACACATCCTCCCATCTGCAGAAACTCCACGAACGCCGGCATCCACGGAGCTCTCGCAGGGAATGCCTGCCTCACCACACATCACATCTCCCACACTGGCGCCACGTAACAAATACTATACTCTCCAGCCCTCAGTACCTGCAGCAGCGTCGCGGGAACCCTGTCTACAGCACCATACCTTGCCTTACCTCGCCTCACCTCACCTAATACTGCATCACTTTACATCAGTTCCCCCTGAGCTGCATCACCTTTGTATTTACCCAGTAAAGCATTGTTTACACCCATGTTGCTCTATCCCTCTCTCAGGCCAGTCACTGCCACAAACAGACAAGTGAGACGCATACAAACATCCGTATCATTCTTAATACTTCGTCCGTATCATTCTTATTACTCGTCCGTATCATTCTTATTACTTTGTCGGTATTATTCTTATTACTTCGTTACTGTCTCTGCCATCCCATCTGCTGCTCCCACCACCTCCCCTTCCTACCACCTACTGCTACCATCTGCCGCTCTTGCCTACCTGCTGTCATCACCTGCCGTTCTCACTTCCTCCTGCCACTTCTATTACCTACTGCCACTACCTGCCGTTCCCACTTCCTACTGCCACTACATGGCGCTCCTTCTTATTGCTGCCACCAACTGCAACCATCAATTGCAGCTCCTGCTGCCCGCTACCACCACCCACCTAACCTCTGTCCTTCCAAAAGTAATCCGTTCACAACATTCTATCTCCACCACCAACAGTGCCAACATGCGTCCGCTCCTGCCACCACTTACCACCATCCTCTCCCTAGCAGCGACCCCTGCTCACCTTTATCCTGGGCACACGCACGATGGCAGATATCCAATTATCCATAACGTAAAAAAAAAAGTCCATAGACAATTATCCAGAACACAAAAACTTTACAGAGAATTATATATAACAAAAAAGTCCGGAAATAATTATTCATAACATACAAAAAATCCGCAGACAATCATCCCGTCGCACTACCACCTCTGCGTCACCTGACTCTAATCCACACCAACCCAGGCCACCACCACTAAGCCATCAGCATTGAAAGCCATGCTCGGTAATCCCCAGGTGGGCTGAGTTAACCAAGTCACAGGGGTTAGGCCAGTAAGCCACCTGTGGCTTAAAGTCTTATGTGTCAGTTACAAGCGCGAGGAACTGGCGTTAAGCCTCAGTCCCTCGCTGTCAGAAGGTCGTAAGCCATGCCATAGAACAGGTGTAGCATCCCCTCTCGGCACTACTGCACAAAGCCTACGTGGCAGTGAGGAAATGATGCTCCTCACCAACACCTGACCCGATGACACGAGCGACGTGTGACCCTGCCTGACCTATCCCTCATTCTCAAGGATGCCGACGTCAACGAATTTGGCGATTACGCCTTCGCCATTGACGTCATCGGCGTGCATCAGTTAAGGTATTGTTCAAACAGTTCCTGGCTTTGCTGACACGCCGTGGCGCTATCTCCACCTACGGACGTCCCTCCATATGATGCCTAGCTCGCTACTTTTTAGCACGGCTTCTGTGGTGCATCATAAACTATCGTCTCACCTTGCAAGACACCGCGGAACATCACCCGTCTCCTGCAACAACCCTAACTATGGGACCTAATGTCGCACCTCAGGTTACAAAAAAAAAAAAGCACAAGACTTATGCAACCGCCAACTCAGGGGTATGGAAATGCCTCCTCCCTTCTATGGAAGCTTCACGAGAACCGGCATCCAAACTACTCTGACTAATATCACCTTACATCTCCGGCATCGGGGCCCAGCAACGAATCATGCTCAACACTTGGATCAGCACCTTGGCACACTGGCTTCAACTTCAGCACCTGGACAAGCGCCGAGGGAAATCTGCCAACATGACCCCACCTTACTTCGACCCAACTCATCATCTTACATAATTCATCACTTACAGCAGCTCGCCCTGAACTTCAATGATTCCGTATTTACCCACTAAAGCACTTTGTAGTTCCCCGTGTTTTCGTATCAGTCCAGTCATTACCACAAACAGAGGCATAAGGTATGAACATCCACTGAGGAAACTGTGACCGACGTTACTAATTTGGCCCAGAGGTAGTAACACACTGCATAACATTACCTAACTTCCTCACAACAAAAGTACGACCCATGGGCACGACGGTACGACCCTTGAGGACGACGACTTGGCCTTTAATCCGACCCTTAAAGTTCAGGCCATCAGACCAAAGGGTTTGTGCTCGTGTGGTCAATGGGAGTGTCTGATACCACTCACATATGTATGTGTGTGTGTGTGTGTGTGTGTGTGTGTGTGTGTGTGTGTGTGTGTGGACCTGTGTCGAGTTCAGATTACGTCAGAGTCTCTCGTGTATTCCTGTATCTTTACGTTTCAATTATACAGACGTCATTCACTCATGACTTTTGACGCACAACTATTATCTACATGAAAAAAAAAAGGAGAAAAAGTCCTGATATCTGGTTTTGGCAGCGTGTGGACGGGTGTGACGAACTGGTGATGCAATACAAAAATCGATCGCTGATTGCTTGCTACTAGGAAAGGGGGCTGCGCCACTGACGCAATGTCAATATCGCCCAGCATGAATGGCTATTACTTACTGACGAAACATCATGTACTGACCACTTTTAAGGAAGTTATTCTAATACGATTTGATTTGGAGACATCAGATCAATGACTCGTAAATGGTGATACGCTAACGACTGGGCGTGACTCGGTGACGTAACATCAGTAATAACTCGTGATCGGTTAATCCCCATAACTGGCCATGACTTACCGACGTAACATCAACGAGCATTCCTAATCGGTGAGTACTGATACATGGGTGCGATTGTGATGTAATATCTACTAATCATCTTCAGTTTGATTATCCCCGGGACATCCAATACCCTCACTGGACGACCTAACTCCCCGTGGAATGCCTCATTCGCCCCATGACTGGCTAATCATCCGTTGGATGAAAAATAACCTATGACTCACTGATCACCCATGGAATAACACATACGGCCCATGACTGGCTATCACCTGAGATGAAAAACACGCTCTCATGATTGGCTACTCATCTGTGGGACCGAAAATATGCTTTCGTGATCGGCTAATCAACGTGGGATGACAAACACGCTCCCGCGACTGGCTAATCATCCGTGGCATGATTAACACGCTCCCACGGCGGCTGATCACCAAGAGCTGGGAAGCTCGGGGAACAAACCCACAATCACATAACTGGCTAATCATTCTGTGGATTACCACAGCACCCATCTACTAACTACACTCATCTATCGAGAAATTATTTGCAAAGGAGACCTTACAACCCTTACATGACTGGCTAATCGTAAACTGGACTACTAGTAATACAAGATTGTAAGATAAGCCAGGGGGCATTATAGACGTTCATATGACTGGCTGATCACGTGGAGAATACGCACGCCCTAACGTGACTGGCTGATCCACAGAACACAGTAAGCCTTCAGTTGACGGGCTAATCATCCAGGGGCCAACTGTGTCCCTAACTGACCGGCTGATCACTCAGGCGTCAACAGGCTCATGGCCATTGTCCCTGGAAAGAGAGTCTACCAACACTTGCCCCTGGAAAGTGAGTCTCCTGGCACCTATCCCTGGAAGGTGAGTCTCCTGGCACCTATCCCTGGAAGGTGAGTCTCCTGGCACTTGCCCCTGGAAAGGGAAGCTCCTGGCACCTATCCCTGGAAGGTGAGTCTCCTGGCACTTGCTCCTGGAAAGGGAGGCTCCTGGCACTCGTTCTACACGAGGCCTGATGCCAACACCAACTACTGACCCCTCCACGTACATTTCCTCTTTCCTCCCCTTCTTCCCGGCGTCGCCTGGAGCCCCGCTACCATTGTGAACGAGGCGGGAGGATGAACGCTCAGGCCGAGGTACCACTTAGAACACAGACTCGCTCAGCACAGGTAGAACCTCCCTGACTTACCCAACCACCCGAGACTTCGGTGTCAACCATCACCACCACACCACCACCACTACTTCACCAACAACCATACTATCACCACCAATACATCACCAATAACCACCATTACCACCAATGCATCACCAACAACCACCATTACCATTACTCCATCACCAACAACCTCCACCACCATCACCAGCAACCACCGTCACAACCAATACATCACCAACAACCAACATTACCACCAATACAAGTCTTTCAAACCTACGCGTCACTAAATACACCCTTCCTTCCCTCAGTCGCTCCCTCTCCTCCCCACCTCCACCCCCACAGATCCCTCCCTCTCTCACATCCAGCCCATCACAACTCCCTCCCCTACCACCACCAGCAGGCACGAGAGAACAACGGTACACATTATTTACCACCAGAATGCCTGGGTTTCAATAGGGCAGTGACAGCGGCGGCGAGACAACCCACCCCTTCCTTCTTCCTCTCCTCCACCCCCTTCTCCTACCCCACTAGGCAACGATACTCCTAAATCACCAGCATTCTTTACTTTTACTATTAGTAAATGTTGGCATGATAATGATAATAACAGTACTAATTCTTTACATTCATCTTTTTCCTGCCTCAGAGAAGCAGTGTCAGGAACAATTTGCACACATCCATTCTCTAGCTGACATGCACAATGTACTGAAACCACAGCCTACCATCCACAACCTCTCCATGGTTTACCTTTAATTTCAATTACAATTTTTTTTCAGCCCTGACGAGTTCCTCTGCCCTAGTTAAGTCCACTGACAGCACGTCGATCCCCATATACCACATCAACCTAGATCTGTTTATCCCGCGCACGTCTTTCGCCCGCATATGTTGGACCTGATACCCCAAAAGTCTCCCCCACCCAATTCTTCCCTCCTCAGTCTGCAGTGCCTCTTGCTCCCTCCACTTCTGACGTGGACATCCTCTTGGCTTAAACCCGCCATATGTTCGATCCATCATCTGTACACCCTTGTCAGTTCTCTCAATCAGACAGCGCTTACTACCACACTCCTCTGTGACGCATAGTTATTTCTCACACGATCAACCCGCCTCACACCACATACCGTCCTCAGCCGTCTAATTTCCACATTCCTTTCCTTTGCAATCAGGAACAAAGACTCATAACCAAACATAACTATCGGGATTACTACACCCTGGAACCTAACCATCTTTGCTCTACACAATGAGAGTGGTTGTGGTTTACGAATTGTCTTAATAAACACCTTAAAAACATGCTCAAGACTTTCGATTTGTGTTTATATATGTTGACTTTGACGGCCTCGATGACTGGCATTAATCAAGGTCTCAAGCCCAACTACCTAACGAACGGACCAACCAACCCTATCAGACCCTAACCTCTCCTGCCACACACTGCACCCAGGACCTCCACCCACCCCCCTCACCCACCCTATGGCTCACTTCGGCTCCCCTGGTTCCACCCGCTGTCAATTCCAGGATCAAGTCCTCCTTGTGCAAACTTAACAATCAAACTATCCTGTCTCACCTCTCTGCTACACCGCATTACCTTAGTTTTCGTAATAATAATAATAATAATAATAATAATAATAATAATAATAATAATAAAAATAATAACAATAAAAGAAACCTGTTCAGCACAAGAGAAGAGGCAGTGAGGAGCAACCATCGAGCGACCCCCCCCCCCTCACTCACCCCTCATACAATGAAGCTGTGTTGTACACAGGGCAGGTCCTGAGTGGCTGAACATGTCTATAATGAGGAGGGGTGAGGGTGAGGGCTGTGAGTGTGAGGCGCCTCAGTGTGAAGGGTGCGAGTATGAGGGGTGAGACGAGGAGTACCCACAACAGAGGCGACAACGGAAGATATAATAGTACTGTCACCGTTAACGGGGCTATCACAGGCAGTGATGACAACAGCAGCAGTGGACACAAACACTACCAGCAGCAACAGCAGCAAAGAACAGCAGGAGCCTCGGAAGCAGCAGCAACAAAGAACAGCAGGAGCCTCGGAAGCAGCAGCAACAAAGAACAGCAGGAGCCTCGGAAGCAGCAGCAGCAGCTGGATGATGAGAAAGGTAAGGCCCAGGTCGGGCACAATAGGGGAGGGGGAAGGTAAGCCCCGATGATGCCCCAGTCCAGGTGTGGTGACCTGGGGGAGTGTGAGGTGTGGTGTGTGGCTGAGGTGGGTGGTGGAGGGGAAGAGATGGTCGTGGTAGAGGTAGTAAGGCAGTGAGGTGGTAGGGGGAACACTACCTAACCTCTACTGACTATGGTACAACATTACCACAACTAAGTCTTGGTAGCAGTTAGCGTTCCTGACCGTGGCGCATTCACGGGCCGCCCAGGGTCGAGCGCATAGGTTCCAATCCTGGTTGTGGCACTCGGTCCACAGTCAACCCAGCTGTTCATCCACCTCTAGGAGTTGGTCGATCAAATTGGTACCTGCCTCAGGCTAGGGTATGATGTATAAATACAGCGTTAATAGGACAGCCTTGATTAGGGTCTCAGCCGCCCGTGCAGTCTCAGATAACATTTCGTATTTTTTTCTTTCATACTATTCGCCATTTCCCGCATTAGCGAGGTAGCGTTAAGAACAAAGGACTGGGCCTTTGAGGGAATATCCTCACCTGGCCCCCTTCTCTGTTCCTTCTTTTGGACAATTAAGAAAAAAAAAGTGAGAGGGGAGGATTTCCAGCCCCTCGCTCCCTTCCCTTTTAGTCGCCTTCTACGACACGCAGGGAATACGTGGGAAGTATTCTTTCTCCCCTATCCCCAGGGATATATATATATATATATATATATATATATATATATATATATATATATATGACCCTTGAGCAAAGTGGAACGACCCCTGGGTATGCTGGTCTAACCTCTGACCTGGTCAAAGTTCCGGACCTTCACACCCGTGTCGTGTACCGTAGGGTTCCAGGATGACGACCGTCGTGTTCAACGAGTCAACCATCGTCTCGTTACACGTGAAGTCCAATCATCACTCAACCATCGTCTCGTTACACGTGACGTCCAATCATCACTCAACCATCGTCTCGTTACACGTGACATCCAATCATCACTCAACCATCGTCTCGTTACACGTGACGTCCAATCATAACTCAACCATCGTCTCGTTACACGTGACGTCCAATCATCACTTTAACACCCTAACAAAACTTGGCTCCTGACTTAGCGGTTAAGTTAGTTTCCAGTCGAGAACTAGTGGTGTACATAAGTCCGCATTATGCAATTACCGGCCAGAACGACTGTCTGGTCTATGCCATTCTGAGAGAGAGAGAGAGAGAGAGAGAGAGAGAGAGAGAGAGAGAGAGAGAGAGAGAGAGAGAGAGAGAGAGAGAGAGAGAGAGAGAGAAGCATCTACCACGAGATTTTTTCGTAAGAATGTTTTGGAGCTTGTATTTACCTGTTTGTACTTTAGGGGAAAAGGCTCTGCACTCTCGTACACGTGTGTGTGTGTGTGTGTGTGTGTGTGTGGTGTGAGGAGCAGCTGGCTGTAATGGGACCCGGTAACGCCGCCTCTGACGTCATAGGTCACGTGTCCACTTTGTTATCCAGCAGGACAGATGAGTTTCTTTATTTGCTTCTCTAGCCAACACCGGGGAGGGGGGGGGGTCCTACCTGGCGTTGTGTTAGGGCAAACAAACACTAGATGTGACACCGGAAACGACCATGTCGACAGATAGATAAGTGGACAGATAAGCAGATAACGTAGAGAGATAAGCGAAGACAGCCAGATGGGTCAGCAAACATCAAGACATAAACATACGTACGTATAAGGAAAAATTTATATAAGACAGGCAAATAGACACAAAGACTGATAGATAGATGAACAGATATATGGATAGACAGATAGATGAATAGTAGATGAATAGATAGATGAATAGTAAATAGTAGAGACGGAGGAAGGTACAGGAGGCGCGACAGTAGAGGAGGAGCGTGGGTGAGCAGGAGGAGGAGCAGCGGCCGGGCTCCCGGGCCACTGTAGCACAAATACCTATACATTCCTGGAGGATGTGGCCACCAGCAGCAGCCGCTACCTTCCTCCCTCACGTCCCCAGCCTCCCACCCTCCTACCTCTGGCTCTCTGATGTCCATCGCTGAACACACTCCGACCTACCTATCTACCTTCCTACCTACCCTGATTCATAGGAGGGCTCTGGTCCTACCTACTCTGCTCCAGAGGAAGTCCTGAGTCCTACCTACCTACCTACTTACCCTGCTCTAGGAGACGCCTAGGGTCCTACACCTACCTTGTGGAGGCCCTGGGCCGTAGCCACCTACCAACCACCCTTCAAGAATCTCAGGAACTTTAAGCCTCGTGTATCCACCTGTCTCTTCGAGGCCATCTCACCTTCCCTTCCCACACACAGCCCCCATTTGGTACTATACGACAGGGCAAGTGTAACACGTGGTTAATTAAAAGTGTAATCGTTCCTCCCGCACTAAAAACAGGGAGTTAGAAGTACATATATATATATATATATATATATATATATATATATATATATATATATATATATATATATATATATATATATACTAGCAATTAATACAAAATATATGTATAATGAATAATCATACTCATCTTTAATTCTTCCTTTCACATTTGCCCGCCGTTTCCCACATTAGCGAGGTAGCGCCGGGAACAGACTAAGAAAGGCCACATCCGCTCACATCTGTTCTCTATCTGTATTGTGCAATGCACTGAAATCACAGCCCCCTACCCACATCCAGGCCCCACAGGCCTTTCCATGGTATCCCCCGGTTGCTTCATATGTCTTGATTCAGTCCATTGCCAGCACGTCAACCCCTGTATACCAAACCGCTTCAGTGCACTTTATCCCGTGCACGCCCTTCACCCTACTGCATATTCAGATTCCAAGCACTCATAATCTTCTTCACTCCATCCTTCCATCTCCAATATGGTCTCCCTCTTCCACCTGTCCGAAGAGTGAAAAAAGGGTCCCTAAGCATTTGTTAATTAAGTGCAGATACTGACCCAAGAACACAGCACCTTAGTTGATCCCTCAGCTATACCATGCTCCAAGGCGTCCTCTACTTCCTAACTTCTTGATTACCCTCCAACACACGCCACGCCCAATGTCTCCACTTCCTGCAACTAACTCTCCAAAGAATCCTCCAACACACACCCCTCCCGAAGTCTCCACTTCCAACATCCTGTCCCTGCAAACACTCCTAGGAACCCTTCAACACATCCCGCTCTTGTAGTCTCCAATCTCCCACAACCCCTCCTGCAACTAACACACCCAGAAACCCTCCAACACACCACCCCATCCCCCACCTCCTAAAGCCTCCAACCTCCTACATTCCCTCCTGCAACTAACACACCCAGAAACCCTCCAACACCCCACCCCTTCCCCCACATCCCACAACCCGTTCCTACATCTAAACACACCCAGGAACCCACTCAAAAAAGACAACTCTCCTAAATTCTTCAACTAGAACGTATCCCTCCAGCCAATAACCTAGACAGCCTTATCTGCTGTCATCTCGATCTGGACCAACATTCCTAAGGACAAAGAACAAAACTCCATCCTCGCGGACTGACCAACGCTTGATGGTCCTTCCTTACGTCTACAAATACAACAAGGACACACCGACAACACACACTACAGCAACGTCCGATCTATATCCCTCCACACACTGTAATCACCAACTGTGATGAAGGGCAGGATGATAGTGAACTGAATTTTACATTATGATTTATGCTGTAGCGAATCCGTGACCGTCACGCCGCTATTTCCATACACCAGAACGTTCATAAAACCTGCAGAACTCCGGTCGTATGAGTGACTCAGGTGGACGAGGCTTAATCTTTCGTGTGTGTGTGTGTGTGTGTGTGTGTGTGTGTGTGTGCGCGCGCCTAAAGTCATCCCATGGGGTTAGGTCCACGTCCTGTTGGGGTGGGGTCATCGAAGTACTCTATTGGGTTAGTCGTCCTACACCGGGGGTTGAGTCTCCGTATTAAAGGAAGTTATGTGGTGTATCTCTGGGGGTTTAACTGGTGGTAGCGTCAGGTTTCAAGTGGTGGTAAACGAGGCTACGAGTCTTATGGGACATTACTTGCCTGTGGTGTGGGGCGGTGGGTGTCTACTGCACCCACTGCCGTGGTGTCAGTTGTCATAGCAACGAGAGGGGAGGCCGCCCCCCCCAAACCACCTCACCAGTGTAGGAGAGCCATCACAACCATTCCCCCCCCACACACACACCAATGATACACCAATTACCACTAGCCATCTTTATGACCCCAGGATCACTGCGTCTTCCTAATTATGCTCAAGAATTTATGCTTCGGGCCCCGCTCACCTCTGCGGCTCTCGTGGACGTAACCGGTGTTAAAGGGAAGGCAAGAGCCTTCAAGAGGGCAACAGTATCCAAGAGTCAATAATTGCTATCTCTGAATACTGGCATTATGCTCTAGGCGGGGCCTCGGGGTCACCCGCCGCCGTGACAGGATTATCAACCGTATGTACTCAGTACTTACCGTCCAGTTTGGGTCGCTCCGGCCGCGTGTGTGTAATACAGTGTACATAATTTACCAGGACTGGCACCGCTCCTCCCCAGGTGCTGCCCGCCTCACCTGCCGACCAACACAAAAAGGTCAGTTAGTACGGAACTGTTTCCATCATATTAAAAAAATAAAAAAATCCCGCGAGCATTTTATTTTTCCCCCCAGGACGAATAAGGAAACAAGCCTCAGACCAGACTACAACTAGTCTGGTCTGGTCTCATCCTTGTTTATCCCAGACTGAGATGGAAAAAAAAAGAGTAAAAAGACAGACCATTAATGTATAGTATCCCACAACTAACCTAACCTCCCACAACCTGGCTCAGCAGAGGTTGAGTCTAGTTCCCTGTTAAGCTCTAACAAGCAAATGAGGTTTACATATATTTTCTCTCAACAATTTACCTTATCAAAGTTAAGCATTAACTAACATGGATGTGATTTTTCCCATCAACAATCTACGTTACCAAAGTTAACCATTAACTGATATGGACCTCATTTTTCCCTCAACAAATCACTTTACCAAAGTTAACCATTAACTAACATGGATGTGATTTTCCCATCAACAATTTACGTTACCAAAGTTAACCCATTAACTAACATGGACCTGACTGGAGGGGATGAAGGATAACTCAAGTCTCACTTGATAAGGCAGAGCTTCATGACCGGTATTTTAGCTGAATCTCGTTTTCTCCTATAACACACACACACAAAAACCTCCTCCTCCTCCTCCTCCTCCTCTAGTGTTCAACCAAAATGTCGTACATCCAGTCTCGCAGCAGGCAATTATTTTCCAGCTGCTGGCATGAAGTTTTTATACAGACAATTTAATTTCACACTGCATATGATGATTTATATCTCCGTTTGTAACCAGAGAGCAAAAAAGAGTCATTCACAATACACCCCAACATTCTCAGTACCATTTACACCGTCACACACACACACACACACACACACACACACACACACACACACACACACACTAGGACACCAGTAATGGAACTCATAACTTCAATTGAGAATTCCTCACGTCACTTAGTGTACAGAGCTTGAAGCAGAAATAATTTTGGCTGACGTATATGATGGCCTGCCCGGTGTATGAATGCAGAGGTTGAGACAATAATAACAGGGGGAACAGGAAAGGACAGCAGGAATTAATGACAGAAATGTAAATGAAGAGCCAGTAAGTGAAGGATAACTAGCGCAGTTGGGGACCACTGTAAATACGTTTCTAGATAAGGAGGGGAAAAAATGTACATTGGACAGTTCTTAATTCAACCCCTTGAGCACGACGGTTCGATGCTTGAGCATGACGGAACGATCCTTAAACATAATGGTACTATCTTTGAGCACGATGGTACGACCCTTGAGCACGACGGTACGATCTTTGAGCACGACGGTACAACCTTTGAGCACGACGGTACGATCTTTGAGCACGACAGTACGATCCTTTAGCACGACGGTACAACCTTTGAGCACAAAGGTAAGACCCTTGAGCACGACGGTTCGACCCTCGAGAACGACGGTACGACCCTTGAGAACGACGGTACGATTCTTAAGCACGACGATATAACCCTTGAGCACGACGGTACGATCATCAAGCACGACGGTTACAATCCTTGAGAACGACCTACAGGTGTGACGGCGAGATCCTTAACCCAACCCGTAACAAATCGGGTCAAAGACCGTGGCATCATAACCCAGGGTCGTCCTGTCGTCACGTCGTCGTGCTCACGATACTAAACTCTTCCCACAAATATTCCTCTCTCGTGGTTGAGAGACTGACTAATCCACTAACTAGACCAACACCTAAACCTCTTCTTTCATGGCGAGAAGAGAAAATGGTGCACTGACCATAAACTTCAGAAAAGCACGATATATTCCAGTGATCATCGCTCGGAATGCATGACCTCGCTATACGAAATGTATACGTTATTTGTTATTTGCGTTTTTTTTTAAAAACTTTTCGGTCAAACATATGACAAGTCGGACTCTAAGGGCCGGCTTCCAGCGTTACCACACATTCCTTTGTGTGTGTTTTCTCTATGATTGAGGAAAATGGTGGACCATCATGAGAACTTCGTTTTCTATATAGTTTTAACACACATAAGCCATTTTCGGAACCCAGACCATCAAGGAGGATTCCTGAACCACTTAAAAATTACACAATACCCTAATTATTCCGGCAAATTATCATTAATCTAAACTCATCGAGTCAACTAATCAATTACTCACGAGAAAAGAAATGAATCACAAAAGTAATTCAACCTAACAACATTTCAGGCTTAACCCAGAACCATTCTGGTGCATGCAACAACATTCGTTGTTTTCCCAGGAAGAGCAATAAAAGGTTATATTGGATGGAAACGACTGTTCTCCCGCGTTAAAAAGGAAGTGAAGAGGCATCTACGAACAATGACTCAATCACGCTAACAGCTTTTCCTTCCAATTGAACGACGCCAAAAGAAAGAAAAAAAAGTCGACTCGTCCTCGGCAATAGCGTGGTCTTCGCATACTATAAAAGTACAGCTTCTTTTCTCACAGCGACCGCCTATATTTCCTAAAAAGCCCCTTTGTTGCAACCGTCATAATTTACAGAGTCATAACGTCATAACGTACACTTAAAAGTGCTGTTTACATTTACGTAAGGCTGCACGCATATACCCAAGGGAAAACCTGCATTTACAAAGTTAAGACCTGTATTTATTTAAGTGAGCTGCATTTGCAAGTCAATAAAAGTCAAAGTTGCATTTACATAACGACTGCCCGCGTCTATGAAAGCATGGCTCTCACCTCCCAAAAATTCCGTACTATTCTAACATAATTATTTCGCGAATTCATAACAGGAAAAGTGAGAGGAAAACTTGCACAACGACTCACAGAGATTAAGATACGTTGCACTGATATCTACTCCTTTAACCATAAAGAGAATTACTGACAACAAGCAGTTGATTACCTTACGAAAGATCAACAAAGACTAAAACATTGAGTAAACGCCACTAAAAAAGCCTAGCTCAAACTTTACATAAATATATGCGTCGATTGTAAAATAAAATCTAATCCATTCTAATTTCAAAACCCGAGAAATATTTACGGGACCAAACAAACGACAATCACTCAGCTCAAACTAGAGTGAACCATGAAACAAAAGTTTACTATCAACGGCTACGAAAAGGAAAATGACATATGCTGTTCATCAGCCCAAAGGCAGCCACACAACGTTGGTAATAATCAATACAAAGGCACCAGCATCACTCACTCTCACATATGGTTTTCCTTTGAACGCTTTAACCTCATCAGCACGACGGCACGACCCTAACACGACGGTACAACAACTGAGCACGACCGTGCGACCGATCCTTCAGCATAATGGGACAACAACGTTTGAGCACAATCTATGACCTGGTCAATGAGCAGGCCAGAACACTCCACACACAAGTGTCATTCCGCCGTGCTCA
This sequence comes from Panulirus ornatus, assembly GCF_036320965.1. NCBI lineage: Eukaryota > Metazoa > Arthropoda > Malacostraca > Decapoda > Palinuridae > Panulirus > Panulirus ornatus. Next base: position 17,290,916 of record NC_092235.1, read on the forward strand.
TATGTCGTGTCGTCGTGCTCAAGAGCCGATCAGGTTACGGAGGAGAAGGATGACCGTAGAGCCATCTGACACACAGAAATAGATGAGGATCAACCAAGTGACATCCCAGTACAGTGTTACTGTCACGATAACACTCCATCGTTTCAGTCGATATTCATCAATATGCAAAATGCCAGATGTAACCACATAAAATCCCAGGTGAAAACCGGCAACCATGGAAATCACAAGAGGAGAATATTATAAACATCCTGAATGGGAGGAGCACAAATAGTATACGCGTCTGCTGTAGATGGGATTAGATCATCTCTGATAAGGATGGAATGCCCGCATCCAGACACGATGGTTACATGTCGAGTTTCCCATATAACTCCCCATTTCTCGAGGTGACCCCGCGACGATAACTTTCAATTTTACTGAAAAATAAGAGCGACTGAATCACGACTACCATTCCGTCAACACACACGCACCAGGATGGCGCTTAAAATATTCCTGAATATAAGGATCTATGCATATAATGCTGCTATAACTCCCATGAATACACGGGGAGCGACTTAGCAGGGAATACATCATGCAAAACGTCGAGAAAAACAACTTTAAAATATAAGATCTGGCGCGGGGGCAACAAAGCGGGTGACCCCATTATGGCAACATCTTCCCTGAAGGAGACTGTCCACTGCGTTTCCGGGAAGGTCGAGTGTTGCCATACGACCCTCACCATTTTCTCCCTCACAAATCTGTAGTTCTGTGGGCGAGGGGACAAAGGAATACTTTATGTTCCTAGCCACATACATCCACCTTTAAGTTAGGAACATTTCTACCCTGACACATGTGTTTAATTACCGACTATTAAAAAAAGATAACATTTAAATGCCTTTCTGAAAGCCTGCCAAATACAATATTCATTAAGCTCAAGCAATTTAAAAACTAGTCTGAATTTAAAGCACATAGTAAATTATGGCCTCGCATATCATCCTGGTGATATATAACCGTGATTATACGACGCACTGCAGGTGTATTTCCTGATGTATTGGAGGCCTTCCTTAGAAAACACAGACACACAGACAGACACAGACACACACACTCACACATCTTGATCTTAGCGCGTTTCATTAACCATTCTTTATTATCATTATTATCACTATTATCATTATCATCATTACCATTATTACTGTGCACACACAAAGCGCTAGTCCTGTCTAATGGTAAAATATCGACATAAGAAAGTTCAAGAGATTAGGCCCCACAATTGTAAAACTCTCCCCTTGCTGAGCAAACAGGTAATCACAAACACATAAACACACACACACACACACACACACACACACACACACACACAGATACACTTGATAAACCACTAGAAATACTGTTTAAGATGTCGATGGGGAAAGGCAAGGTGCCAAGGGAGTGGTGGTAGAGGGGCTGAACTAACTACAGACCGGTTTACCTGACGCGTGTGATCTATTAGGCTCAAGAAAAGATGATCAGAAAGCTAATGGATGACTTCCTGCAGAGGAAAAGGTAACAGAGGCGGGGTTTTGTGGAAAATCAGTCACGTGAAGCGAACTTCTTCGATTTCTACGAGTGATCATTGTTATAGACAAAAGAAGAAGCTGGCTGGACTGTTTGTATCTGGGCTGCCAGAGAGCATTTGACACTGCCCCACATGGGAGGCTGATTAAGAAGCTGGATCACCAGGCAGGGATAAGGGACAGACTCCTTCGAGGGGTAGATTACCTTATTGGAAGGATATAAGAGATAAGGACAGATATAGGAGAGAGCAACCCAGGGTAGAAGAGTCACTGGGTCCCTTAATGAAGGGTTGGAGCGCGAATATGGAAGCGAATCATTACGGAGCAACCTAGTACTCGAGATCCTGACCTATGCAGACGAAACATGGACACGGAATGTCCGAGAGGTCAAGACTCCAGGCTGTGGGAATGAACAAGTGGACGGGAGCGCGTGCTATGACCAGGTGGAATGAAGAACGAAATGAAGGGGCGTATGAGAGATTTGGTATGACAGGAAATGTGGGGGTGTATGAGAGATGTGGTATGACAGGGAACGTAAAGGGAATGAACTGAAACGTGGCAGAGTGGGTGAAACGCAATATTTTCAGGGGGGTTTGGGATGTGGAAAGAATGCACGACGGGGAGTTTACAAGGAGAGTGTATGATAGTACGGTTAAAGGGGTTGGTGTGAGAGGAGGACCACATGTGACATGGGGAAATAGAGTGAAAGAGAACTGGAGGGAGAGAAACGGTGGAAGAATGCGTGGAATGGTGTATGCGAGGGAGGCATGTAAGGACAGGGATAAGTGGAGACTCTTTTGCCGTGGCCACCCTCTTGATGGGAGTTCCTGCAGGGAACTGGGGATCAGAGATACAGAAAAATAGATAGAATAAGAGCCATGTAAATGGGGCTCTCTCAAAATGGGTTGAGGTTACTAGTGGAAAGACTTAGGGTTCTGTTCTGAGACGGTACTCTTGTTGATCTGTGAATATGTTTACGACACAAAGGTTATGAGGGAAGCGAAAACCGAGAAGAACTCCATTAACTTACAAGGGGACCTAGACAACCTCCTACGTTGGTCTGGCACACGGACGATTAAACTCAACCTCAGTAAATGTAAAGAAATGAGGATGGGACACAGTGAAAGAAAACCTCAGTAAGATAATCAATCGAGAGGGAAATAACCTGCAGGAATCTGTTTGTGAAAGACCTGGGAACCGACATCGTTCCTACACTGTCACCAGAGTCCCACATCAGAGGAACAGAAGAGGAGACAAAATGTCTGCTGGCAGATATCAGTCGTGCATTCAAGCATGTAAGGAAATACTCAGCAAGCTGTCTTCATCCTACATTAGGCAAAACTTCTCAGGGATGATCACCGCACTTAAGAATGTACAAGGATTAAAAGAGAACGTCTCGAGGACGTCAACAAAGAGGAAACTAAAATACATCGAGGAGAGTTACAGGAAAATGCCAGAGGCCTTAGATTTACACATCTTGGAAGAAAGAGGAATGAGGGGTGACCTGATGATAACCATGAAATCTGTAGATCAGCTGGATGAAAACAGATAGTCACTGAGACAAAATCTAAAGACCATAATATAAAAATTAAGAAACTTCTCAGAAAGGCTGTAAAGACGTACTTTTATAGCGTGAAAGTAGTGGAAGAATGAAAAAAGCCACATGAGTACATAGTACATGCGGGGAGCACACACACACACATTTAAAAAGTAGAGAACTTCAAGAGATGGGGCTCTACCAGTGTTCATCTCCCTCCTCCCAACTACACACCGCAGCGATGCTGCAACTAAGTTCAGACGAGAGAGAGAGAGAGAGAGAGAGAGAGAGAGAGAGAGAGAGAGAGAGAGAGAGAGAGAGAGAGAGAGAGAGAGAGAGAGAGAGAGAGAGAGCACGTCATAGTCCAATACCTCTAACTAGGGCTAAACATATCTATAGTTCATCACATCAAAATCTATCAACATTTTAACCCAAGTGAACAGTACATTACTGCCAGCTTTATACACGACGATGAACCCCATGAACATGACCATGCAACCCTTGAGCACGACGGTACGACCTTTAGAACGTCAGCGCTCGACCCATGAGCACGACAGAACGACCCTTCAGCACGGCGTACGATCCTTGAGCACGACGGTACGATCCTTGAGCACGACGTACGATCCTTGAGCACGACGGTACGATCCTTGAGCACGACGTACGATCCTTGAGCACGACGTACGATCCTTGAGCACGACGGTGCGACCCTTGAGCACGACGGTACGATCCTTGAGCACGACGTACGATCCTTGAGCACGACGGTGCGACCCTTGAGCACGACGGTACGATCCTTGAGCACGACGTACGATCCTTGAGCACGACGTACGATCCTTGAGCACGACGGTGCGACCCTTGAGCACGACCGTGCGACCGATCCTTCAGCATAATGGGACAACAACGTTTGAGCACAATCTATGACCTGGTCAATGAGCAGGCCAGAACACTCCACACACAAGTGTCATTCCGCCGTGCTCATATGTCGTGTCGTCGTGCTCAAGAGCCGATCAGGTTACGGAGGAGAAGGATGACGTAGAGCCATCTGACACACAGAAATAGATGAGGATCAACCAAGTGACATCCCAGTACAGTGGTTACTGTCACGATAACACTCCATCGTTTCAGTCGATATTCATCAATATGCAAAATGCCAGATGTCACCACATAAAATCCCAGGTGAAAACCGGCAACCATGGAAATCACAAGAGGAAATATTATAAACATCCTGAATGGGAGGAGCACAAATAGTATACGCGTCTGCTGTAGATGGGATTAGATCATCTCTGATAAGGATGGAATGCCCCATCCAGACACGATGGTTACATGTCGAGTTTCCCATATAACTCCCCATTTCTCGAGTGACCCCGCGACGATAACTTTCAATTTTACTGAAAAATAAGAGCGACTGAATCACGACTACCATTCCGTCAACACACACGCACCAGGATGGCGCTTAAAATATTCCTGAAATAAGGATCTATGCATATAATGCTGCTATAATACCCATGAATACACGGGGAGCGACTTAGCAGGGAATACATCATGCAAAACGTCGAGAAAAACAACTTTAAAATATAAGATCTGGCGCGGGGGCAACAAAGCGGGTGACCCCATTATGGCAACATCTTCCCTGAAGGAGACTGTCACTGCGTTTCCGGGAAGGTCGAGTGTTGCCATACGACCCTCACCATTTTCTCCCTCACAAATCTGTAGTTCTGTGGGCGAAGGGACAAAGGAATACTTTATGTTCCTAGCCACATACATCCACCTTTAAGTTAGGAACATTTCTACCCTGACACATGTGGTTTAATTACCGACTATTAAAAAAAGATAACATTTAAATGCCTTTCTGAAAGCCTGCCAAATACAATATTCATTAAGCTCAAGCAATTTAAAAACTAGTCTGAATTTAAAGCACATAGTAAATTATGGCCTCGCATATCATCCTGGTGATATATAACCGTGATTATACGACGCACTGCAGGTGTATTCCTGATGTAATTGGAGGCCTTCCTTAGAAAACACAGACACAGACAGACACAGACACACACACACACACACACACCACACACACACACACACACACACATTTAAAAAGTAGAGAACTTCAAGAGATGGGGCTCTACCAGTGATCATTGTTATAGACAAAAGAAGAAGCTGGCTGGACTGTTTGTATCTGGGCTGCCAGAGAGCATTTTACACTGCCCCACATGGGAGGCTGATTAAGAAGCTGGATCACCAGGCAGGGATAAGGGACAGACTCCTTCGAGGGGTAGATTACCTTATTGGAAGGATATAAGAGATAAGGACAGATATAGGAGAGAGCAACCCAGGGTAAAGAGTCACTGGGTCCCTTAATGAAGGGTTGGAGCGCGAATATGGAAGCGAATCATTACGGAGCAACCTAGTACTCGAGATCCTGACCTATGCAGACGAAACATGGACACGGAATGTCCGAGAGGTCAAGACTCCAGGCTGTGGGAATGAACAAGTGGACGGGAGCGCGTGCTATGACCAGGTGGAATGAAGAACGAAATGAAGGGGCGTATGAGAGATTTGGTATGACAGGAAATGTGGGGGTGTATGAGAGATGTGGTATGACAGGGAAAACGTAAAGGGAATGAACTGAAACGTGGCAGAGTGGGTGAAACGCAATATTTTCAGGGGGGTTTGGGATGTGGAAAGAATGCACGACGGGGAGTTTACAAGAGAGTGTATGATAGTACGGTTAAAGGGTTGTGTGAGAGGAGGACCACATGTGACATGGGGAAATAGAGTGAAAGAGAACTGGAGGGAGAGAAACGGTGGAAGAATGCGTGGAATGGTGTATGCGAGGAGGCATGTAAGGACAGGGATAAGTGGAGACTCTTTTGCCGTGGCCACCCTCTTGATGGGAGTCCTGCAGGGAACTGGGGATCAGAGATACAGAAAAATAGATAGAATAAGAGCCATGTAAATGGGGCTCTCTCAAAATGGGTTGAGGTTACTAGTGGAAAGACTTAGGGTTCTGTTCTGAGACGGTACTCTTGTTGATCTTTGAATATGTTTACGACACAAAGGTTATGAGGGAAGCGAAAACCGAGAAGAACTCCATTAACTTACAAGGGGACCTAGACAACCTCCTACGTTGGTCTGGCACACGGACGACTAAACTCAACCTCAGTAAATGTAAAGAAATGAGGATGGACACGAGTGAAAGAAAACCTCAGTAAGATAATCAATCGAGAGGGAAATAACCTGCAGGAATCTGTTGTGAAAGACCTGGGAACCGACATCGTTCCTACACTGTCACCAGAGTCCCCACATCAGAGGAACAGAAGAGGAGACAAAATGTCTGCTGGCAAATATCAGTCGTGCATTCAAGCATGTGAGTAAGGAAATACTCAGCAAGCTGTCTTCATCCTACATTAGGCAAAACTTCTCAGGGATGATCACCGCACTTAAGAATGTACAAGGACTAAAAGAGAACGACCTCGAGGACGTCAAACAAAGAGGAAACTAAAATACATCGAGGAAGTTACAGGAAAATGCCAGAGGCCTTAGATTTACACATCTTGGAAGAAAGAGGAATGAGGGGTGACCTGATGATAACCATGAAATCTGTAGATCAGCTGGATGAAAACAGATAGTCACTGAGACAAAATCTAAAGACCAAAATATAAAAATAAGAAACTTCTCAGAAAGGCTGTAAAGACGTACTTTTATAGCGTGAAAGTAGTGGAAGAATGAAAAAAGCCACATGATACATAGTACATGCGGGGAGCACACACACACACACACACACACACACACACACACACACATTTAAAAAGTAGAGAACTTCAAGAGATGGGGCTCTACCAGTGATCATTGTTATAGACAAAAGAAGAAGCTGGCTGGACTGTTTGTATCTGGGCTGCCAGAGAGCATTTTACACTGCCCCACATGGGAGGCTGATTAAGAAGCTGGATCACCAGGCAGGGATAAGGGACAGACTCCTTCGAGGGGTAGATTACCTTATTGGAAGGATATAAGAGATAAGGACAGATATAGGAGAGAGCAACCCAGGGTAAAGAGTCACTGGGTCCCTTAATGAAGGGTTGGAGCGCGAATATGGAAGCGAATCATTACGGAGCAACCTAGTACTCGAGATCCTGACCTATGCAGACGAAACATGGACACGGAATGTCCGAGAGGTCAAGACTCCAGGCTGTGGGAATGAACAAGTGGACGGGAGCGCGTGAATACCATCCAAACCCGCAGCCTTGCCGGCTTTCATCTTCTGCAAAGCTTTCACTACTTCTCTGATTTTGTTCTCAGTGAATGTTGGTTTGAGGCAGGGGTGCGTGATGTCTCTGTGGCTGTTTAATTTGTTTATGGATGGGGTTGTTGGGGAGGTGAATGCAAGAGTTTTGGAGAGAGGGGTAAGTATGCTGTCTGTTGTGGATGAGAGGGCTTGGGAAGTGAGTCAGTTGTTCGCTGATGACACAGCGCTGGTGGCTGATTCAGGTGAGAAACTGCTGAAGTTGGTGACTGTGTTTGGTAAGATGCGTGAAAGAAGAAAGTTATGAGTAAATATGAATAAGAGCAAGGTTGTTAGGTTCAGTAGGGTTGAGGGACTAGTTAATTGGGAGGTAAGTTTGAATGGAGAAAAACTGGAGGAAGTGAGTCACAGGGTGGGGAAGGGGGCGAAAGTTCTGGGAGCTTTGAAGAATTTGTGGAAGGCGAAAACATTATCTCGGAAAGCAAAGATGGCTATGTTTGAAGGAATAGTGGTTCTAACAATGTTATATGGATGCGAGGCGTTGGCCATAGATAAAGTTGTGCGGAGGAGGGTGGATGTGTTGGAAATGAGATGTTTGAGGACAATATGTGGTGTGAGGTGGTTTGCTCGAGTAAGTAATGAAAGGGTAAGAGAGATGTGTGGTAATAAAAAGAGTGTGGTTGGGAGAGCAGAAGGGGGTGTTTTGAAATGGTTTGGTCACACGGTGAGAATGAGTGAGAAAAGATTGACAAAGAGGATGGATATATGTGTCAGAGGCGGAGGGAACGTGAAGTGGGAGACCAAATTGGAGGTGGAAGGATGGAGTGAAAAAGATTTTGAGCGATCGGGGCCTGAACATGCAGGAAGGTGAAAGGCGTGCAAGGAATAGAGTGAACTGGAACGATGTGGTATACCAGGGTCGACGTGCTGTCAATGGATTGAACCAGGACATGTGAAGCGACTGGGATAAACCATGGAAAGTTGTGTGGGGCCTAAATATGGAAAGGGAGCTGTGGTTTCGGTGCATTATACATGACAGCTAGAGACTGAGTGTGAACGAATGAGGCCTTTGTTGTCTTTTCCTAGCGCTACCCTCGCGCGCGTGCGGGGGGAGGGGGTGTCATTTCATGTGTGGCGGGGTGGCGACGGGAATGAATAAAGGCAGCAAGTATGAATTATGTACATTTGTATATATGTATATGTCTGTGTATGTATATATATGTATACGTTAAAATGTATTGGTATGTATATGTGCGTGTGTGGCCGTGCATGTATATATATGTGTATGTGGGTGGGTTGGGCCTTTCTTTCGTCTGTATCCTTGCGCTACCTCGCTAACGCGGGAGACAGCGACAAAGTATAATAAATAAATAAATAAATAGACAGATATATATATATATATATATATATATATATATATATATATATATATATACATATATATATATATATATATATATATATATATATATATATACAGAGAGAGAGAGAGAGAGAGAGAGAGAGAGAGAGAGAGAGAGAGAGAGAGAGAGAGAGAGAGAGAGAGTTTCAAATAATCTCGACTGGCTCCAAGGGCTTAATCTACCGTGCAGTATGTACGCATATATTTATGCACGCATTCATGTATGTATGTTTGTTTCCAATCACCAAGTGACAGGAGGATGTTGAAACAATGAGTTTCATGTACTACATCTTCGCTCAGTGGTACAGGTTGCTTGAGCATGCGGTACGATCCTTGAGCACGACGGTACGATCCTTGAGCACGACGGTACGATCCTTGAGCACGACGGTACGATCCTTGAGCACGACGGTACGATCCTTGAGCACGACGGTACGATCCCTGAGCACGACGGTGCGACCCTTGAGCACGACCGTACGATCCCTGAGCACGACGGTGCGACCCTTGGGTGTGATGGCCTGATCTCTGACTTGACCCTAAAGGATACGTCCATGAATCTCCATCCCCCAGAGATATGCTTGGTAGGAACCAACCCGCGTTACGCCTTGTAAGACTAACCCCAGACATGAGCCTAGCAGAAATCCACCCCAGAAATAAGCCTGAAAGGAATCCATCCTGAGAGGTGCTCGATGAAATTCACCTCAGAGATGCGTCTTATAGGAACCCACCTGAGCTGCGCCCGGAAGGAATCAACCCGGGGGGGAAAAAAAGGGGGAATGCGTCCGGTAAGAACCTCCCATTAAGACGCGCCTGGGAGGAGCCCATCCCCGGAGATGAGTCTGATAAGAATCCATCTAAGACGCAAGTTAAGAAGGAGCCCAACCCCCAGGAAAGCCTAGAAGGAACCATTCTCTGTGACGAGCCTCGAAGGAACACATCAGAAATGCACTTGGCAGGAAACACACCGAGATGAACCTAGATGGAACCCAGCCCAGAGATGTGCCTTGGAGAGCGGAGCTCCTCCCCCAGAGATGTCAGAAAGGAAGCCACCCCCAAAAGTGTGCCTGGGAGAACTCCAACCCAAGAGATTTACCCATACCTTTAGAGATGCATACTGACAGAACTCACCCCAGAGTTTCGCATAAAAACATCACACCCCAGAGATCCTCCCCCCCCAGGTCACTCAACACCCACATATCTCCTTAGCAACCTAACCCATAGATACACCCGGTAAAAATAACCCCAGAGATTCACCAGAAAGCAATCTATCCATTGAAATGGCGAACCTTTCCCTTCATTCTGAAACACTAATCATTGTGATTCAATAAGATGCGAACGTGCCACATAGATTCCCTCGAGAGATGACATCTATTCTATCAATTTCATCTATCAATCTATCTTGATTCCACAGTGTGAAGGAACAGAAGACTTTCTGGAACCTTCTGGACACACACAAACACACACACGAGACCATCCACCAACAGACATTCCACTGGTTTTTAAACTCCTCGCTAGAGGCCCCCTTAGAGGTGAAATCTAAGCTCCTCCCTTCCCCTCAGGGGTACGTATGCCCCCGGGGGATGGCGGCGGGACATGAGCCACCGGTGGCTGACATACCGCGTCCCCGCCGCTTCTCGCTCTCGCCCAAGCGGGGGACTGACACACAACATTTTGCTAGCAAACAACAGCACCACAGAACTGATATAAATATTCAGTATTTACATTCGTCCTTTCCTTAACAAACTGAACAAAACTGGACGACCTTTACTGAGCGACCTTTAAAATGGCGCTACGACCCTTCAGTATAATGATGATGGCCCGGCTTTTGACCAGACTATCATCCCGAGAAGCGTCAGGTCAAAGGCCAGGCCATCATTTCCATGGGTCGACTCGCCTTGGCCAATGGTCACACCGTCGTGGTTCAAGGTCGAACCGTAAGGGGTCAAGGGTTGTGATCAGTGGTGTTCCCGTCGCTCTCAAGGGTGGTACTGCCTCTTTAGCACGACACGACATCAGCTTTATTAGCGTCTATACAACTAGACCTGTGTGTTGTGTGTGTGTGTGTGTGTGAGAGAGAGAGAGAGAGAGAGAGAGAGAGAGAGAGAGAGAGAGAGAGAGAGAGAGAGAGAGAGAGAGAGAGAGAGAGAGAGAGAGAGAGAGAGAGAGAGAGAGAGAGAGAGAACAGTTAGGTAAGCAGTGAAGGTAAACCAGTTCTGCCTCACATCCGCCACCAGCATACCTAACATGGACGCCGGACTGCACACCACCGCCAGGAGCCAGGCCGTCTTTTCACCCTAGGATTGCCACCACCACCGCCGCCGTCACCCACTGACCGTCCCCAGTGAAGCGAGGGAGACCCGGTGGGTTAAAATAATTTACAGTCTCTCCCATGGCGGAGAATCAGCTTTCTGTGTGGCAAGTAAAACAAGCCCGAACAGAACAAAGGTATAATCATGGCTAAAAGGTTTTGTCTCCGATACAATGTTCTGGGAAAATGCTCAGTATCTAGGTTAAGCAATTGTCTCTAAGTTATTTGCAGCGTTTTGGGAAATCCACTTGTAGTGAGAGGTGGTTTAAGAATGGGGAACGCGGTGGATGACATTCAATTAGTTTTGCTACCGTGTGAGGGTTTAACAAGCCACCCTCGAGCACACGGTGGCACAGCAATAAAGAATCAAGGATATGATTGCACTGGCCTTTGTCCTAGCCTAAGCTTAAGCTGTCACAAACCAAGCCATCATACCCACAGGTAAACGTCGTACTCAATGGTCGTACCACCGTGCTCAAGAGGTCAATGTTAACGACCATGACTTCCCGCCACAATTTCAGATATTTTGATACGTTACGAAGGGTGGCACTTTTGGCGGGAAATGGTGCCTCTAAGCTTGTACACCCAACCAGTTCAGTTTCCATCCTAATTTGTAAGGATCAGAAGGACGAGGTTATCTTGAATCCGGCTCAGAAATTTCTCGTAGAGTGAGAAGAATAATTCCGTCCAGTTCCGTCTGGTATTTTCTCATTAGAATTCCTATCATTGCCTTGGTTTTTCTCCACCAAAACAACGTCGTGATTCACGTAAACGACAGGAAACTTTTAGCGCCTAACTAGGTATTTATGGTAAGATTTGTGTTTCCCCAGGACGAACTTTCATCGTATTATAAAACGCTTTTGTCTTTCCCAGGACGAACTAAGACACTTCACCGACGAATCTTAGCAAGCAAGTTTGCCGGTGTCCGAAACCCTACACCACCAGCTGAGGTTCACTTAATAATTCAACCCAATCGATAAAAATTCGGATTTCTGCAACATAATGACAAAAAAAATAGATGAACTGTTTAAAGCCATCGTTAGGATAATACGGAGGGTGTAAGAGCCGAGAGACCAATCAGGAGACACAACTAAACGGGGCAGTAACCGACGCACCGAACACGTCTTCTGCTGCGGGTTTTGCATCTGTTTACATTCTGGTTGGGGGACGTGAGAGCCGGCCGCCCGTCTTCCAACTCAACAGAATTTTTTGCTCTCTCGTTCTCACTCCCACCGGCACAACGCATTAGTACAACACTGTCGTATTCCTGCAAATTTTACTTAGCGCTCTCTCTCACCTGCAGAACTCACCAGTGCAGCGGTGTCTTGGTCCTGTAAAACCTATCTTATTATAGTTACAAGTGAAGCCAATAACAATCAGGGCACCATTTTTCCCTCGACTTTTAGTATTTACTATACAAACACCACCACACACAAGCTTTATTATTATCATTATCATTAGTTATAATAATAATAATTATCATTATTATCATTATTATTAGTATTAGTAGTAGTAGTAGTATCTAAATGCGGGCATTGCAATATTATTATACTTTTACGTAAATTTTATTATCATCAAGCAGAAGCTGCAATATTGTTATATCTTTATGCAACAGTAACAACAGACTATCGTTTATTTATAACGTAATTATTCGAACGTATAAAGAGTTTACCTACGAATATAGATATGTATCATTCAGAGACTAAATTACAGACATCACGCATTAGGTAAAAAATAATTTGGGTGGAGGAACCGTCTATAACAGATTGACAAACTGTTAAAATGTCAACAAGGTAACCAAATGAGTCGAGGACTCGCTACACGAACTTAAGTTCAAAAAGGCTGTTGAGTTATCTTATTGGAGGCTGCATAGCGGAGCTTAATCGGCAGACTAGTTCCAGAAGCTCGATTCGATGAAGAGGAAGAACTAGATCGATCAGAAGATAATGGGGACTCGTTACTCAAAACACCACCGCATACGACCGACCACCACCGGCCCACAGAAGATCGTTATAACAGAGGAACAGAAAAAAGAAAACGAGATACATTTCCTTAATCTTTCGTTCGTCGCTTATTGACCAACCCAGATGCTACGAGTGTTTATAGTGCGAGAGGAAAACAAACCGTGACCCACGGGGAACGAGTCTCTCGCCCTGGGACTTAATAATAGTGAAGTCTGACCAGGGGTCATTTTTACGAAGGAGGCTCCACTCACAGACACACGTCTTCATCGACGCCGGAATGTCTAAAGGCCAACCAAATGAGACCAGGGAAAAATCTAAAGGTAAAAACAAGAACAAACTGTGTGCTGTACAGACTGGGCTTATCAGGGGACCCGCTTCGCAAAAACGCCTAACGAAGAGGCCAACAGAGGGAGTAGTCTAGTGTTGCCCACACTGCTGCAGTGGGAACGTCCTGTAGTCACACTGTTACAGAGACAATCCTCTTTGTAACCTACTTTGCTGCACGAGCACTTTATCATACCCTACTGTGCTGCAGACGGGAGCCTACTGTATCCTACTCTGCCTATAATAGTAGAGCCCATTGTATCTCAATCTACAACAAGGGGAGGCTACCGGAGCCCATTCAGCTGCAAGGGAATCTACTGTAGCCCACTCTAATGCAAGAGGAGCCAACTGTGGCCCCCACTCTACAGCAAGAGGTGCTTCCTGCAAGTCAAGACAATGGGAAAGTAGCGCTGTCAAGTAAAACTCCTCCGCGTGCAGCCTTTAATAATGCCACTCTTCAATGTGCTGTCACCGTAACGCTGACATTGCTGTAGCAGGCTCCCATACTGACGCTACATGGCTCCTAGAGCGTCAGTGTAACACTGATGACCGACCAACCGCTGCCTGGCTGGGAGGGAATGAAGTTATGTTTACACAATGTCATCTGCAGCAGCAGTACTGGTGGTGAGGCGGGCGTAGTGGTGGCGGCGGCAGGGGAGGGAGGGAAGGGGCCAGGCAGGCAGGCAGGGAGGGAGGAATCTTGTTCGTCTAAAATAGAAGTAAAAACAGGATAACAAAGCAAAAGGCACCTTGCCACCCACCTCTCCCTCCGGCTCAACTGTAGGCAGGAGAAAGATGAGGTAGGAAATACCATGTAGTCAGTATAAGGGGAAATTTTCTATAAAAGCACGGACCAGAAAAAGTTCCCTATCAGACTACATCTGCCCTGCCTCTGGATTCTGAAAAAAAAAGTTTATCATTGGTAATCTGGATTCTCGACTGATATCATATGTCACTACGATATCTGTGCAGCCTCGATCTCAAGGTATTTATAGTCTTTGTACTTACTACTTTGGGAAGCAGTTTATTCCGATGCTCCACATCTCCCTGTTCTCCTCGTACACTGAACCTCAATCCAAAATGAATTCTCGAATACGTTGTCAAATGCATTTAGTATTTTGAATTTTTCCAACAAATCTCGGATTCTGAGCTTTTTGTAGAGAACAATTTTAGGTCTTTGAGTCTTTCCTCATAAAACATTTCCCTGAGTGAAGGGATTATTTTGAATGCTCTTTTCTGAATTCCTTTGAGTTTCTCTTCATCTCTGAACAGGTTTGTTGACCATAAGTGAAGAGTGTACCGCCAACTGCGGTCAAAACCAGGGCACTGTGTAGTTTATATTCCCAGCTACGACACCCAACGTCCAACCGGCTTGAGTGTATACCTAAGCATTAAATATCGTATTTAAGCTCATTCCTGATAATCACTCCAAGCTATTTTTTCTTTATATTCTTCTAAAGGTTTACTAAGCATTTTGTGCTCAGGACTTACACTTCTGCCACCAAAAGTGCACAAATTTGCATTTTACGTCGATATCCATCGACCATGTTACTAAAGTAGGAGTGGAGTGTGGCAGTAGTGGTGAGGAGTGTGGTGGTAGAGTTAAGGTGTGAGGCAGTGGTGGTGAGGAGTGCGGTGGTAGAGTTAAGGTGTGAGGCAGTAGTGGTGAGGAGTTTGGTGGTAGAGTTAAGGTGTGAGACAGTAGTGGTGAGGAGTGTGGTGGTAGAGCTAAGGTGTGAGGCAGTACTGGTGAGGAGTGTGGTGGTAGAGCTAAGGTGTGAGGCAGTACTGGTGAGGAGTGTGGTGGTAGAGTTAAGGAGTGAGGGAGTAGTGGTGAGGAGTGTGGTGGTAGAGCTAAGGTGTGAGGGAGTAGTGGTGAGGAATGTGGTAGCAGTGGAGAGGAGTGTGGTGGTAGAGTTAAGGTGTGAGGCAGTAGTAGTGAGGAGTGTGGTGGTACAGTTAAGGAGTGAGGGAGTAGTGGTGAGGAGTGTGGTGGTAGAGTTAAGGAGTGAGGGAGTAGTGGTGAGGAGTGTGGTAGCAGTGGAGAGGAGTGTGGTGGTAGAGTTAAGGTGTGAGGCAGTACTGGTGAGGAGTGTGATGGTAGAGTTAAGGTGTGAGGCAGTTGTGGTGAGGAGTGTGGTGGTAGAGTTAAGGTGTGAGGCAGTAGTGGAGAGGAGTGTGGCGGTAGCGGTCAGCAATGTCAAGGTAATGGTGAGTCATGTGACAGTAGGAGACAGTACCTACCTAATTATCGACGATGATATTTTGGCCATAATGGCAGGGCTAACGCGTAGCGGTCACCACACAAATTGTTGGTTGGGTGTTGGTGTTTCTCCGGACCACCGCCCACCTCCGCTCGTCCTATGTCCTGCTTGTTGTGTGAAGCTGCTGTTGTCTCCCAGCGGCTAATCTCCTGGGGTCATTGTCTATTCAGGGCTCATCTGGCGCTGTCTTCAACCACGAGTCTTGTCTTGTTTTGAATGTTTCTGTAGTCAGTCCATGTGCATATCTTGGTCCTCTTGGTATTGTATTGCATAACCGCTCTAGCTTTTCCCGCTGGGTATTCGTATATTTTCGTTTGGTTCCTTCTTACACTATCTTCAGGTTAATACCTATGATCTATGATCCTGTATCTACCTTGCTGATCATCTATCAGGGTTAGGATGACAGACCTTTGTTGCCAGGCATGTGCCATCATATCTACCTCTCACTAAACTAGTTCTAATCTGTCATGGAGTTTCATATGTTCAAGTCCATTTATTCTATGTATGAAGTGTTCTTCAAGTCTCTCTCTAATTCTGTGTATTTCCTCTTATATATCTGGTCACCATACAACAGAAGCGTATTCATTTTTACTTCTTATGTACACATTAAACATCTTCATCATGTCTTCTTTCTCTCGTCATCTACATAATGTTCTCAAGTATCGTACACACTCATCATTCTGCTGGAGAACACGTTATCTTATCCACTTCTTCAAGATTATTTCAAATTATTTCCAAATCTTTGACATTATCTCCAAACATTTAATTTATTTTCTTGTATGGCCTTTGGATGTACACGTTCAAAAGCTGCTTATGTTTACTCATGCCACGTTTGTGCAAATTTCTCTTCGTTAAATTACATTAGATTCTCTTCTGCTCAGCTGTATACGGTGTCCAAACACATTTTTTTCTTGGTCGTCCTCATTATCCACTCTTCTGTCATCAGCAAAGCTCCTGGCCGTGTTCGCATCCTTATCTATGTCAGACGTCAAGATAACAAAGAGCGCTGAAGCTCATACAGTTCCTCGCACACATCTTCATAAGAGAATGTTTATTTGTGCATTGACCTCGTCACTTTCTGTTGGACAGAAACTCCTTGATCCAATTTCCTATTTTCCCTTGTAATATCATATTCTGCAGCTCTCTCTAGTTGTTCTTCATACCTTACTTTGTCAAATGCTTTTGCAATATCCAGAAAGACAGTATCCCTCATTTTCCTCTCTCCTTACAGTAACATATGAGTTATTATGATAACCCAGTGGCAGTGTCTCTTGTGTGCCCCCGCCAGGTACAAATCTGGGCTGGCCTTCATTTACGAGTCAGCGGTTAATAAGATGTTCCAATCGGCCGCCTTTATTACCTTCTCGAATCCTGGAATCACGTGTGATGTTACGATGACTCGGGTCTACATCGCTGCGACAACAATCTGGTTTCATATTATATCTACTGGTGCTATGTACGCCATCTTGTGTATACGTGCAGAGCTATACTGGGCTCTGCTTTGTCTATGGAGTATCGCGAGAGGCTTAGCTAAGCTATATATATATTTCATTTATCTTTTTATACTTTGTCGCTGTCTCCCGCGTTAGCGAGGTAGCGCAAGTAAACAGACGAAAGAATAGCCCAACCCACCCACATATACATGTATATACATACACGTCCACACACGCACATATACATACCTATACATTTAACGTATACATATATATATACATACACAGACATATACATATATACACATGTACATAATTCAAACTTGCTGCCTTTATTCATTCCCGTCGCCACCCCGCCACACATGAAATAACAACCCCCTCCCCACTCATGTGTGCGAGGTAGCGCTAGGAAAAGACAACAAAGGCCACATTCGTTCACACTCAGTCTCTAGCTGTCATGTATAATGCACCGAAACCGCAGCTCCCTTTCCACATCCAGGCCCCACAAATCTTTCCATGGTTTACCCAAGACGCTTCACATGCCCTACTTCAATCCATTGACAGCACATCGACCCCGGTATACCACATCGTTCCAATTCACTCTATTCCTTGCACGCCTTTCACCCTCCTGCATGTTCAGGCCCCGATCGCTCAAAATCTTTTTCACTCCATCCTTCCACCTCCAATTGGTCTCCCACTTCTCGTTCCCTCCACCTCTGACACATATATCCTCTTTGTCAATCTTTCCCCACTCATTCTCTCCATGTGACCAAACCATTTCAAAACACCTTCTGCTCTCTCAGTCACACTCTTCTTATTACC
>NC_092235.1:17311235-17401235 GCF_036320965.1 Panulirus ornatus
TAATAATAATAATTTTTCATTCGTTATTCCTGACAAATTAGGTAATATGTATATGAACCTTCCATGAACACAATCCCCCGTGGAAAACGAATGTACCCGACTCCATATTTTTCATTTTCTTCACTAATCTCACCCCAAACTATTCTGTCTTATAAATATTTCCCACGCCCCAGATGGTGCCATAATCCCTACAGATCGGAATAAATCATCACCATCGCTCCACAGCTCCATGTAACTCCAATAATCCCCAAGTCTTTTGTTTTGGGAGCTAAAAACATAAACATTTGCTGCCCAAAACTAAACAGATTTACCAAAATCTCGAATCTTCATCCCTCACCTTTTATATACGAAAGTCCATTATCGACATTTCCATTTGACAGGATAATAGCTTTACGAGCATATGAATTATGTCAATGCTATGGGCAATAATAATACTAATACTAATAATAATAATAATAACAATGATCATAAAGCAGTCCTATTGTTGACATGCAAGCCTTCAGAAATCCTAGTTAATACCTCATGTCTTGTCTTTTACCACTTGTGTACATGTTGAACTTACTAACATTTAAATCTGGTACATGTACAGAGACCTTTAAAACAAGCAGAGAATCCTGCAAAATACCAACAGGCACGAGGCGGGTTAAAACAGGCGGAAGAAACAATATCCTCTGGGTAGCCAACTGGGAAATTCTACCGAACAGAGAGCTCATTTTTTATTCGTTTGGCGAACTGTAATTAACGCTGGTGTAAGGAAAAAATTATGTTTCGCACTGGTAGAAAGAATATCTTTTTTTTTTCGCTTACACAATTTTTGTCCGGCGATATTTACCAGTTATTGGACAGACATGAGGATACATCGTTATATGATAATCTGGGATTCCCGTTTTCCTCACTTAACCTCAAACCTTATTTTTCTGATACAGATCAACTTTCCATTCACTACAAAGTGCTCATAGTCAATGTACTTCATCATAATAACAAAACTTACAAATGAGAGAAAAAAATCATAGCGTTATTCTGTACGTTAACCTATTTATTTTTCTTAACTGAAATATGATTTCACAAGCTTCATGGTTAGCAATACTGAACTGAACAACATATGTTTCTCTCTTGAGGAAGTATGTAGAGAGGCAAAGGATAAATGTGTTCACTGTTGTAAATATTGGCTGCACAACGCAAGACCCTCAGCTACTACAGTTCATCGACGCCCATTTTCTTTGATACCAACTCCATTTTCTTTCACAAAATCAATGGCGGTGGCTTTAAAGGAGAGTAAAAAAGTTAGGTTGGAATGGAGTGCGCTGACTTTTTCCTAACTTCGTAGCTTTGGCTCCAGCGGTTCAGAAATATTATATACGTATAAACGTTAAACAAAGAAATATCAGATATTGTCTGTGGAGAAACAACACGAGGGTTGGACAGAAATAATGTGATCAGGCGGAGTGTATATTGTTCATGGTTTCAAACTAATGTACATTTATCTTGCGAAGTATGTAATTAATGCCGTGCTCTACCATCCACCAGGGGAAGGCTAATGGCGCCGTTACCTCGCATGCTGACTATAATAAAAAAAAAAAAAAGGAAGCAGTTGCCAGGCACGGTTTAGTGATCCCGTAACCTTAATGTAAATTTATTCATTATACACAAATATTTCACTCCAGTGAAGGGTTTATGGACATCATTCTTCAACAATGACAGGATGAGTTACAGTGAATAAGGTAAGCATTAATGAGTCCGAATGCGAATTATGTTTCGGGAAAAAACTGAGCTCATGAATAAAACACGGCAAATGTGGTTTGTAATTTAGAGTGAAAAATGGCTTTGTCAAATCCTCGCTCGTGTCGCGTCCCTGCTATGAAACCGGATAATGCCATTTCTCCTGAAACCCGGATTCATATCATCCTTAAACTTGCCGGAAAAAATCGTACAAGCATCCGAATATCTCCAAATATTCGTACAACGAGCGAGAAAACGAGTGGAGAGGGCACGGAAGAGGGAGCGAGCGAAGCTCAGAATGCGGTGCCAGGCTACCGCCGGCTCGGGCTTGCGACACTGCCCCAATATTTCAACTGCAACAGCCGTATAACATCCCCGCATTGCCGGTGACCCCACAAGGCCTGCTCGCCCGCTCGGCTCCAGCTGCTCTGCTCCCTCCGCTCTCCAGCTAACCTTATTGTTGTGTCGCTACGTTCTCAAACTCACTGTATTCTAGCTTCGCTATGGTCTGGAGCTAACCTTATTGTAGTGTTGCTATGTTCTCAGACTAACTGTATTCTAGCTTCGCTATGGTCTGGAGCTAACCTTATTGTAGTGTCGCTATGTTCTCAGACTCACTGTATTCTAGCTTCGCTATGGTCTGGAGCTAACCTTATTGTAGTGTCGCTATGTTCTCAGACTCACTGTATTCTAGCTTCGCTATGGTCACAAGATAACCTTATTGTACTGTCGCTATGTTCTCAGACTCACTGTATTCTAGCCTCGCTATGGTCTCAAGATAACCTTATTGTAGTGTTGCTATGTTCTCAGACTCACTGTATTCTAGCTTCGCTGTTTTCAAATTTGAAGTATTCTACTAGCAATGTTGTCTCGAATTAACTCCAAGTGTACATATGTTTACAATACTTTCGTTACGGTCACGAACTTAATCTCATTCTTGTTTCACTGTGGTCTCGTCATGGTCTAGAACTAACATTTTCCTTGTGTCGCTTAGGATTAGTTTCGTTCAACCTTACAATTTAATTTCGCTCTGGTCTCGATTACATGCCTCACTCTAGTCTCGGTAAGGTCTCGCACTGATCTCGATCCACACACGTTCTGGCTTGGCCGTGGTCTCGATCTTAGCGTGTACCAATCAGGAACATGTTTTAAGCTTCTTAACGTCCTCCAATTTTCCCTTTAGTCCTATCCTAGGATTGCCTCGTCAGATCTAACTTCAATATATATATATATATATATATATATATATATATATATATATATATATATATATATATATATATATATATATATATATATGACGTAAACTATTTACCATAATACCCCGAGGATCGACCCTTGGATAATTTGTGTGGCAACCGGGTAGCCTGTAAGTTAGGCTAACTGGCTGCCACCTAGATGGTCACGGGTTCGATTCTCAGGGTATAAAGGTCAATAGTTTGCATCATATATCATATGTACATTACATGGCTAATATATGCACACACAACCATAGTACTACGACTTGGGAGTCGATTAAAAAGTCTTCACTCCTCGTCCAGAGCGCGAGGGGCAGTATTTCCACCTGGTAAGGAATCGTGACGCATCAGCGAGATAAGTGAATTAGCCACTGGTTACGGAACTGCACGTTGCTATAGCTCACTGTGGCCTTGGGCTAAGGCTACCTGATTGCCACACTCATGGTCACTGGAGTTCGATTCATATATGGGTTCTCAAATGATCTTGGTTCAAGTTGTGTCTTATTTTATTTAGGTCTGTCCATTGATCTCACTTGATCACGTCCTTCCATGTTACTGTCTTAATATCAACATTTGATCTCACTCGGTTAATATCCAATCTCATTTAGTTTTCGTTTTAAACCCGCCCCGACCTTAGTCCCACTGTGGTCTTGCACTAATCTCCCAATGACACAATAACACTTCCATAAATGCGATGTTTATATCCATAAAATGAGTATATAATAATTATCAAGTGAAACCTAAAAGTAGGCAACTTACGATGTAGGTTCTGACGAGGAAATACCAATAAAGTTTCTGATTAAATAAAATAAAAGTACGTATAACCTACACGACTGATAACCTTGTACGTTGGCAGGTTATCATTGAAAAAATAAATAAACAACATTTGAGCACGTAAAGGCCATAACAATGGAATAATATTTAAGCAGGTAATCGCTATAAAACTAGAATAGCATTTAAGCCCAGTTATCGCTGACGAAATATGGCAACATTTACGCGCGTTACCCTCCACATTATAATAACATTTTCACAATATATCGCCTGAAACTGACAAAGAAGAAACTGTGGAGGTATACATCATAGACTCTGGAAAACCAAATTCACATAAAACTACAACGATATATACATTTTACGAACGGAGAGCCAGCCCGGCGAAGCATTAAACACAAGCTTCTCCACTATTTTCCATTTGCTCTTACGCAATTTAGAAAGAAGGGGTTTATGTATAACTACACATAAGCACACACACACACATATATACCTAGAATCCACACATGCAACAGAATAGGTTGATGGCAAAACGTCATCATTAGCACTGGGGTAAAACGGTTCAATTAGTTGTTGCTAATGAGTGTCCAATACTACACTTCAGCCACAGGAGATCAAAGGCTTCCTGGAAATAATGTGTTGACACTGGAAATACGAGTTCAGGAAGGGGGGAGGAGGGAACCAGGTCAAACACGCTACCAAATGCAGACAACAGGGGGAAAAAAAAGGATGAGGTACAATGGACAGAGAAATAGCCTAACAGAAAACGGAGACAGAAAATGAGAATAAAGCAGATGTGAAAGGGTCAATCGGATCAGCAGCAGATCCATGGCAGATTAATGAGAACCATCGCTACGACCCTTGTGCAGGACGGTACAACCCTTGTGCAGGACGGTACGACCCTTGTGCAGGACGGTACGACCCTTGTGCAGGACGCTATAACCCTTGTGCAGGACGGTACGACCCTTGTGCAGGACGGTACGACCCTTGTGCAGGACGGTACGACCCTTGTGCAGGACGGTTCGACTCTTGTGCAGGACGGTCCGACCCTTGAGCAGGACGGTACGACCCTTGTGCAGGACGGTACGACCCTTGTGCAGGACGGTACGACCCTAGGTGCAGGACGGTACGACCCTTATGCAGGACGGTACGACCCTTGGGCAGGACGGTACGACCCTTGAGCAGGACGGTACGACCCTTGAGCAGGACGGTGCGACCCTTGGGCACGACGGTACGACCCTTGGGCAGGACGGTGCGACCCTTAAGCAGGACGGTACGACCCTTGGGCAGGACGGTACGACCCTTGGGTAGGGACGGCCTAACCTCAGACCGAGCCTTTAAGTCATGTCCAAAACCAGACCCACACAGCACGTGTCGTACCGTTGTAATCATGGGGGTCGAGGGGAAAATTCAGGTTAAGCAGTAACCGACCACACGAAGACTTCCGATTTGCATAAAAATTCGTAAAATCCACTTGACGTCTGCCATTCCACGTAGGAAATGACCGTAATTTCCCTGTACGAAATTCCCAGTTTCCTCACGCGTAGCCAGGCAGGCAGGCCCCAGGAAACATGGAGGAGGGCAACAACACAGCCGGAGAATCAATGTGAGCTGCAGGAACACATGACAATGTTGGCAAGATGAAACATGTCCGAGTTCATACATCACAATTATTATAAAACATATTCCAATAAACTCTGCTAGTTACGTTCTACAGCAAGACACACCATGTTAACCACTGGAAGTATAACATAAACCAAAATTGGCCGCAACACACCATAAAAACGAGTAATTTTACGCGGGTAAAATACACCAACAACAGCAGCAAACAGTATTGCCTGAGGCTCTCCAATTACAGAACAACACTGAAGAACCCCCACTATACACCTACACAACTACACCACAAATACCTTGGACAAGTCTCAACCAAACGCAACGAGTAAAACCCAGACACCAAATATACATAACCTGAAGAAGGAACGGTAACTGACGCAGTATGACAACAACTGACTCCCCTGTGGGACACAGGCGTACTGCTGCAGCCCTCCACACAGTAAGACATAACTTAACACAACGACATGATGTCGTGTGATGCAGGGTAGGAAGTGGGGGAGACAGTGTGTTGGGTAAGTTCGCGTGGTGTGTATGGGGGGGGAGGACTGTGGAGGATGATGGTGTTCGGCAGAATTCAATCCCTGGAAAGAAAATTGGTGATTCATCTGGCAACAAGAGAAGGTGGTTGATCTATGTTCTGGAAATTTACCTTCTCCGTCGGCCCTGACCACGTCTATACGGCAGCTGGGTTCCCTCTTTCTCCACAAACTGGCGACTACCTCGCCCTCAGCATTATTAGTTTTCACTTTCCTCTCATTTGTTCTCTATCTTTTTAAAACTTAATGTACCAATATTCTAATTCCTGGCCTCCGTCAGGAGTTAGCCTGCGACCGGAACCTAATATATATATATATATATATATATATATATATATATATATATATATATATATATATATATATATATATGTGTGTATGTGTGTGTGTGTGTGTGTGTGTGTGTGTGTGTGTGTGTGTGTGTGTGTGTGTGTGTGTGTGCTGATATAAAGATAGATAGAAAAATAGATCAAGTGCAAGGTGATCTGTTCATCATATGAGCCAACCCGTGACCACAGGTGAGCGGGCAAAACAAAAGAGTAGGGGATACAAATGCTCCCAGCCTCACTTGGTGCAGAGCGGAGGAAGCCAGGCCAAGCAACACGCCAGCACCTGGGGCGTGCCACTGGCTGGAGGGAGAAAGTGGGCGTCACCAGCGGACAGTAGGTCGACTGGTCGGCCATCCATGGCAGACCACAACAACATCTCAAAGGTAGTACAAGAGGGCAGCCAGCCTCTCGACCCCGATGACTTGAATGATATTATCATCTTTTATCACATAATAATTATCTTTGACTCGCATGTTTAACCCACACACCTGATAATCACTGAAACACAACACTGATATCAAATCCAGTTAATTACCATCTTGTAATCTATTCTGATGGGAAATCTACAAAGGTGGAACTCACCAGGCTGGAGTTTTAGAGTCATAGGACTCATGATTTCCCTGGGCACCGCAGTACCTTGAACCATACCAGCATGTTGTGGCATTATGTTCCCTTCCCTACCTCCTTGCAGGTTATCAGTTCACCATTGTGCCATCGTTGATCTGCGCTACGATGAAGTGCTATCGTGGCAGTGCCTTGTACTCTACCTGTTCAGAAGGAGGTCTAAATTTTCTTAAGCTGTCGAGTTATGTTAACGTGGTTCACTTTAATGAGATTAAGAATGTGAACATGTCTGTTGTCTTGAAAATCTTGACGAAAAAGGACTGGCCTGCTCGCTAACCGACTAAGTAGTAAGAACAAATCTAAAAAAAAAAAGTATTCTACGCTAGCCAGCACATGTTTCATTACTGCCTCCCAAGCCATCACTCATGTCAAAAAGGTACGTACAGAGTCACCGAGATGGTTATAATTTTTTAATCACGACAGCTAAGTGTTTCTATACAATTATTACAGCAGTTACCATCACCACATCAAAGGCTCAAACACTTAAGTGAAGATGACGATGTATGTAACCTATGTTCTGTGACAGTTTATGTTAAAAAGAAACAAAAATTGATTCAATACTCATTCTCTCTGGCACTAGAAAGTCATCAGTCCAGGATAATTAATATTTTGTACATTAACTCCATATCATTTGGTTAAATAAATCATTATTTTAGATAAATGGCGTTAATTAGGTAATGTTACCAAATGACACCAAGATTCAACCTTATTTTCTTTACAGTTACAGTACTTTGGTGCAACATGCATCTCTCTTTCGCCATAATCAAAATCTATAAATACATTCACAAAAGTTCATGACTTACATTCCCTTGGGAGGGAAGTGTCGCGAAACCTGGTCCATATATGCGGTATTCCGTTATACAATACGGCTGAGTCAACCCGGATATCTGGGACGCACTCAACCTGGTTAATGTGGACATACTGCAACACGGATCAGCTCAACGCTGCCGGAGTCCGGATAATGGCCATATGCTACTTCACGGATGAGCGGAACCCGGATAGTGGTCACACTGGAACGCAACCGGACGCCGGAAATTGAGGACACGCTACTGAAACACGGATATCTGGGACACAAAACCGATATCCGGATGATCAGGACAAATGTTGCCAGTATACGGAGAGTCGAGTTCTGCGTGCTGAATAAGCGGACCACAAAAGTGAGGACGGGGAGTGTTAAAGCGCATTAAGCCCGCACGGATAATCGGGACAATGTACTGGGAATCGATGGCTAAAACACATCAGTCCCACCTGGATAATCGGGGCGGCATACTCGAACACTCGGATAACTGGCACAAGTGCATAGCTGGGTCGAGGGAACGACTTTTACGTGGGTAACGACGGTAAGAGGACGACGGTACGACCTTTGAGGACGACGGTGCGACCTTTGAGGACGACGGTACGACCCTTGAGGACGACGCTAAGACCCTTGAAGACGATAGTACGACCCTTGAGGACGACGGTACGACCCTTGAAGACGACAGTACGACCCTTGAGGACGACGCTAAGACCCTTGAGGTCGACGCTAAGACCCTTGAGGACGACGCTAAGACCCTTGAAGACGACAGTACGACCCTTGAGGACGACAGTACGACCCTTGAGGTCGACGCTAAGACCCTTGAAGACGACAGTGCGACCCTTGAGGACGACGGTACGACCCTTGAGGGCGACGCTACGACTCTTAAAGACGACAGTGCGACCCTTGAGAACGACGGTACGACCCTTGAGGACGACGCTAAGACCCTTGAGGACGACGCTAAGACCCTTGAAGACGACAGTACGACCCTTGAGGACGACAGTACGACCCTTGAGGTCGACGCTAAGACCCTTGAAGACGACGGTGCGACCCTTGAGGACGACGGTGCGACCCTTGAGGGCGACGCTGCGACTCTTAAAGACGACAGTGCGACCCTTGAGGACGACGGTACGACCCTTGAGGACGACGGTACGACCTTAAAGACGCCGGTACGACCTTGACCACGAAGGTACGAGACTTGAATAAGAAGGTTCGATCCCTGTGAGCGCCAAAGTTTCCTTCCCCGCACTCAATACATCACCTCTGTTTTACTCTCCTCTCGTCCCTCCCCTTATCCTCCATCTCCCCAGCCCTGGCCACCCTCCCCGCCACACACACACAAACACACACACACACGAGGCCACAATATCAGATTTCATTACGCAGACAGCGATACTGTTGTGGCGGGCTCAGCCTAATACACGCTCCACCACCATCTCCAACACTACACCACCCAACCACCTCCAACACTACACCACCCTACCACCTCCAACACTACACCACCCTACCACCTCCAACACTACACCACCCTACCACCTCCAACACTACACCACCCTACCACCTCCAACACTACACCACCCAACCACCTCCAACACTACACCACCCAACCACCTCCAACAGTACACTAACCACCTCCAGCACTACACCAACCACCTCCAGCTGTTCACCAACCACTTCTAACAGTATAACAACCATTTCCAACAGTATACCAACAACCTCCAGCAGTACACCATTCATCTCCAACAATACACAAACCACCTACAACAGTACACTAACCACCTCCAACATATAACCAACCATCTCCAACAGTACACTAACCACCTCCAACACATAACCAACCACCTCCTATACTCCTCCACCAACCAGCACGACCAGCCTCCATCACCACAGCACACCCCACCACCATCAGCTTCAACAAGGTCAACGGATCTCGGCGACCACCACCCAGCTGTCTTCAGCTCCGCCTGGGCGTCACGCGTGGCAAGGTAACGCTATAGCTTTCCCAAGACAGGGTTATACGGTCTGCGATTGCTACCCCGTGTAGGGAATGTACAGCTATAGCTGTCCCGTGTCGGGAATGTAAAGCTATAGCTGTCCCGTGTGGTACATGTAAAGCTATACTTGTTCCGTGTGGTAAATGCAAAGCTATAGCTTTCCCGCAGCTGTCCCGTGTCGGGTCATGTAAAGCTACAGCCCTCCCTTAGAGGACCTATAAAGCTATAGCTCTCCAATACTGGGTTAGTAAAGCTATAGTTCTCCCTTGCTGAGCTTGTAAAGATACAGCTCTCCCATGTTGGGCCTGTAAGGCTATATCTCCACAAGACAGGGTATACGACCATTTAAATACGAAAGTTTGGCAATAGATCTTATTTTGCCGTAAGGAAGTGAGATGTGCGGTGCGGGAGCCGGCCAGCAGCGGCCTTAAAGTCGAGCGGACCTTACCAGCCAACTGTTTCTTGAGGAGGAGCAGAAGGTGAACGTTAACCTGCACGGCCACACTGGAACACTCGCCAGAACATGAGTAGAACAGCCAAACACTCGCCAGAACATGAGCAGAACACCCAGCTAACGACTTACGTGAACATTCTACTGAACAGCCACACTTAATCACTTGCGAGAACACGGATAGGCAGTACTGAACGCTCGAGAGAACACGGGTGAACAGCCTCTTAAAAACTAACGTGAACAGCCAACTGGTAGGCTAGACTTGAACACTCATGGGGAACACTGATGGAACAGTCAGGTGACGACTAAGTGAACATTCAACTGAACACACACACTCTAGAACACTCAGGAGAACAGTTTAGAAAAGAACCTGTACGTCAACTTAAAAAGCCACACTTAAGCACACAGGAGAACATTTGAACACACTCTGGTCAACACCTGATGAACATTTAACCTGAAGGGTTAAAACTCATGAACACTAGGAGAACGTAAAGATATTTCAGGTGACGAAACGCTGGTGAACACACAGAAGACCGAAGCGAAGACGAAGATGAACAATGAGGAGAACAGACAAAACAAGGCAGTGGAAGCGGTGTTCCAGAAGAAGAGGAAGGCGGCCAGAAAAGACAGGGAGTTGGATAAAGTGGAAGAATGTGAGACGTGGGAGACGGATGAGGCGGGGCAGGTGGTGGGGGCTGGGCTGCAGGACGGGGCAGGGGACAGTACGGGACGAGGCAGGGCCGGCACGAGGCTGGGGCAGTGCAGCAGGGTATAGGAGCCTGTTCTGGACGGCCACCTCCCACACTCAAACCACCATCTCATCTCCCATCTTCCTCCATCTCCTTACCAGACCATGCCATCCTCCGCCCTCCCTCATCTGTGAACTCATTCTAATTCTCCCTTGCGCCCCGTCTTTAATTACTCCATCTTCCTTCCTTCTCGCTGCTTCCATCCTACCTCCCACTCAGACCCCGTCCTCCTGCAGCTGAGCCAAGTGTCCGAGAGTGGCCTCTGGACTCTGTCTCAGGGGTGCCGCTGGACACACACAAAGTTCTCAGACACCTAATGACAGCCATCAAAACCCGCGCTCAACATCTGGCAACACTACAAGCACGGAAGCCTAACCCCTTGAGTACGATGATAACCCTTTGAGTACGATGATATAAACCTTTGAGTATGATGATATAACTCCTTAAGTACGATGATATAACCCTTTGAGTACGAAGACATAACCCCTTGAGTACGATGATTTAACCCCTTGAGTACGATGATAACCCTTTGAGTACGATGATATAAACCTTTGAGTACGATGATAACCCTTTGAGTACGATGATATAAACCTTTGAGTACGATGATAACCCTTTGAGTACGATGATAACCCTTTGAGTACGATGATATAAACCTTTGAGTACGATGATAACCCTTTGAGTACGATGATATAAACCTTTGAGTATGATGATATAACCCCTTGAGTATGATGATATAACTCCTTGAGTACGATGATTTAACCCCTTGAGTACGATGATATAACCCCTTGAGTACGATGATAACCCCTTGAGTACGATGATTTAACCCCTTGAGTACGATGATATAATCTCTTGAGTACGATGATATAACCCCTTGAGTATGGTTACATAACCCCTTGAGTACGATGATTTAACCCCTTGAGTACGATGATATAACCCCTTGAGTACGATGATATAACCCCTTGAGTACGATGACATAACCCCTTGAGTACGATGATATAACCCCTTGAGTACGATGATATAACCCCTTGAGTAAGATTATCTAATATCCTGATCACAATAAGTTAACATCATGAGTGCGATGATTGAATCTCCTGATCACAATGATAAGACGATCAAATATGATTACGATGAATTAACCTTAAGTACGATTATTAAATCCCTTGAGTACTAAAATTCAACCCTTGAGTGCGATGATTATCTTATGTAAAGCGTTCTGAAGGGGGTTGAATTACCTTACTCAACTCGTGTAACCTACTTCAGGTACAATTCAGAGGTTTGTAAGTAAGAAATTTCAATTGAAGTACACTTAACTAAAGGTGTTGCGTGAAACAAGATTTTACAATACGGACTCACGTCTTCATGATGGAATTTGACGAAATTCACACCACAGGATTGTGCACAATGGGGAATTTAACGAAATTCACACTACAGGATTCTGTACAATGTATGAGATTCATTTACAGCGTAGGATTTTAAGTGTAGCACCTCCAACTGCGTCAGTTGAAAGTTCTAAAGTAGGCAAGGAATTTGTAGTTGAGGAAAATTGTGTAGTAGAACACTAAAAAAAACTATTAGTTGAGAGTGTATATAATACAGTAGTAACACCAGTCCAATTCATACTGATGGTTTAAGGATCAGGACAAAGACCACACAATCATAGACATGGCTTGTCCCGTCGTGTTCAAGGTGTTAGTAGAGGCAGAGTGCCAGCAGCTCGCAGACACTATGGGTCCCTGGGCCCCGTCTGTCACCCTCCTAGGTCCATGTACTGCACCCACTGTACGCTCTACACTGGAAGCCACCTGCCCTTAGATACGAGCCCTTAACCCAGGCTCTACTGAAATGCCTTTATATATATATATATATATATATATATATATATATATATATATATATATATATATATATATATATATATATATATATATAAGAGCTAAAAAACTAAAACAGTCCGCAGTCGACCCAGCTGTTCATCCTCCTCTAGGAGTTGGTCGATAAATTGGGTACCTGGTTTATATATATATATATATATATATATATATATATATATATATATATATATATATATATATATATATATATATTATTTTACTTTGTCGCTGTCTCCCACGTTAGCGAGGTAGCGCAAGGAAACAGACGAAAGAATGGCCCAACCCACCCACATACACATGTATATACATACACGTCCACGCACGCACATATACATACCTATACATTTCAACATATATATATATATATATATATATATATATATATATATATATATGTCTGATCATTATCTTGTGGAGGCTAAGGTGAAGATTTGTATGGGTTTTCAGAAAAAAAGAGTGAATGTTGGGGTGAAGAGGGTGGTGAGAGTAAGTGAGCTTGGGAAGGAGACTTGTGTGAGGAAGTACCAGGAGAGACTGAGCACAGAATGGAAAAAGGTGAGAACGATGGAAGTAAGGGGAGTGGGGGAGGAATGGGATGTATCTAGGGAATCAGTGATGGATTGCGCAAAAGATGCTTGTGGCATGAGAAGAGTGGGAAGTGGGTTGATTAGAAAGGGTAGTGAGTGGTGGGATGAAGAAGTAAGAGTATTAGTGAAAGAGAAGAGAGAGGCATTTGGACGATTTTTGCAGGGAAAAAATGCAATTGAGTGGGAGACGTATAAAAGAAAGAGACAGGAGGTCAAGAGAAAGGTGCAAGAGGTGAAAAAAAGGGCAAATGAGAGTTGGGATGAGAGAGTATCATTAAATTTTAGGGAGAATAAAAAGATGTTCTGGAAGGAGGTAAATAAAGTGCGTAAGACAAGGGAGCAAATGGGAACTTCAGTGAAGGGCGCAAATGGGGAGGTGATAACAAGTAGTGGTGATGTGAGAAGGAGATGGAGTGAGTATTTTGAAGGTTTGTTGAATGTGTTTGATGATAGAGTGGCAGATATAGGGTGTTTTGGTCGAGGTGGTGTGCAAAGTGAGAGGGTTAGGGAAAATGATTTGGTAAACAGAGAAGAGGTAGTAAAAGCTTTGCGGAAGATGAAAGCCGGCAAGGCAGCAGGTTTGGATGGTATTGCAGTGGAATTTATTAAAAAAGGGGGTGACTGTATTGTTGACTGGTTGGTAAGGTTATTTAATGTATGTATGTCTCACGGTGAGGTGCCTGAGGATTGGCGGAATGCGTGCATAGTGCCATTGTACAAAGGCAAAGGGGATAAGAGTGAGTGCTCAAATTACAGAGGTATAAGTTTGTTGAGTATTCCTGGTAAATTATATGGGAGGGTATTGATTAAGAGGGTGAAGGCATGTACAGAGCATCAGATTGGGGAAGAGCAGTGTGGTTTCAGAAGTGGTAGAGGATGTATGGATCAGGTGTTTGCTTTGAAGAATGTATGTGAGAAATACTTAGAAAAGCAAATGGATTTGTATGTAGCATTATTTGGATCTAGAGAAAGCATATGATAGAGTTGATAGAGATGCTCTGTGGAAGGTATTAAGAATATATGGTGTGGGAGGAAAGTTGTTAGAAGCAGTGAAAAGTTTTTATCGAGGATGTAAGGCATGTGTACGTGTAGGAAGAGAGGAAAGTGATTGGTTCTCAGTGAATGTAGGTTTGCGGCAGGGGTGTGTGATGTCTCCATGGTTGTTTAATTTGTTTATGGATGGGGTTGTTAGGGAGGTGAATGCAAGAGTTTTGGAAAGAGGGGCAAGTATGAAGTCTGTTGGGGATGAGAGAGCTTGGGAAGTGAGTCAGTTGTTGTTCGCTGATGATACAGCGCTGGTGGCTAATTCATGTGAGAAACTGCAGAAGCTGGTGACTGAGTTTGGTAAAGTGTGTGAAAGAAGAAAGTTAAGAGTAAATGTGAATAAGAGCAAGGTTATTAGGTACAGTAGGGTTGAGGGTCAAGTCAATTGGGAGGTGAGTTTGAATGGAGAAAAACTGGAGGAAGTGAAGTGTTTTAGATATCTGGGAGTGGATCTGGCAGCGGATGGAACCATGGAAGCGGAAGTGGATCATAGGGTGGGGGAGGGGGCGAAAATTCTGGGAGCCTTGAAGAATGTGTGGAAGTCGAGAACATTATCTCGGAAAGCAAAAATGGGTATGTTTGAAGGAATAGTGGTTCCAACAATGTTGTATGGTTGCGAGGCGTGGGCTATGGATAGAGTTGTGCGCAGGAGGATGGATGTGCTGGAAATGAGATGTTTGAGGACAATATGTGGTGTGAGGTGGTTTGATCGAGTAAGTAACGTAAGGGTAAGAGAGATGTGTGGAAATAAAAAAAAAGCGTGGTTGAGAGAGCAGAAGAGGGTGTTTTGAAATGGTTCGGGCACATGGAGAGAATGAGTGAGGAAAGATTGACCAAGAGGATATATGTGTCGGAGGTGGAGGGAACGAGGAGAAGAGGGAGACCAAACTGGAGGTGGAAAGATGGAGTGAAAAAGATTTTGTGTGATCGAGGCCTGAACATGCAGGAGGGTGAAAGGAGGGCAAGGAATAGAGTGATTTGGAGCGATGTGGTATACCGGGGTTGACGTGCTGGCAGTGGATTGAATCAAGGCATGTGAAGCGTCTGGGGTAAACCATGGAAAGCTGTGTAGGTATGTATATTTGCGTGTGTGGACGTATGTATATACATGGGTATGGGGGTGGGTTGGGCCATTTCTTTCGTCTGTTTCCTTGCGCTACCTCGCAAACGCGGGAGACAGCGGCAAAAAAAAAAAAAAAAAATATATATATATATATATATATATATATATATATATATATATATATATATATATATATCATCCCTGGGGATAGGGGATTAAGAATACTTCCCACGTATTCCCTGCGTGTCGTAGAAGGCGACTAAAAGGGGAGGGAGCGGGGGGCTGGAAATCCTCCCCTCTCGTTTTTTTTTTTTTTTATTTTTAATTTTCCAAAAGAAGGAACAGTGGGGGCCAGGTGAGGATATTCCAAAAAAAGGCCCAGTCCTCTGTTCTTAACGCTACCTCGCTGACGCGGGAAATGGCAGTTAAAAAAAAAAAAAAAAAAAAAAAAAAAAAAAAATATATATATATATATATATATATATATATATATATATATATATATATATATATATATATATATATATATACTCGTCACCGATTTCAGGTTATGTGGCGACTTCTTATCCAGGTCACCGGACACTCCGCCTGCAATGGTCCACACTGCGGGCGGGAAGTCACCTTCAACGAGGATATATCATCGCCAGCGGACTCGGCCTCATCTCCTTTACACTGTCCACTCCTTTGCCCGACGCAGTCGATCAATCTCTCTGTTACGAAGGGCTCCATCGTCCATCCTCAAGTGTTAGATCAATGTCCATTTTAACAGCGGCAGCTCCGTCGAGTCCAGAATAATCATGTTATGATACTGAGGAAACATGACTTGTACCGCCATCACGTACCCGGTAATGCTGTCTGTCTGTCTGTCCGTCCGTCTGTGTAAAGTTGTGACAGGATCGTCTTAATCGGGGGAATTATCTTTACTATGGAAGGTCTCTGTGTGGCAGAGAGATGGCTGATCACATGGTAGCCTTATGAATGTGGTAGAGAGATGGCTGACCACCTGGTAGCCTTATTATTGCGGCAGAGAGATGGCTGACCACCTGGTAGCCTTATGAATGTGGTAGAGAGATGGCTGACCACCTGGTAGCCTTATTATTGCGGCAGAGAGATGGCTGACCACCTGGTAGCCTTATTATTGCGGCAGAGAGATGGCTGACCACCTGGGAACCTGAACCTTTGGTGACACTAAGTCCCTCGTAAATCATGTGAGGGTTGCATGATGCCTCGCACCCAGATAACACCTGTCACTACACGACGTATTCTCTCATTACGTGTCACAAACACTTCACTTCTGCCTCGAGCATCATCACACACACACACACACACACACACACACACACACACAGTGGCGGGCAGATGCACATCTCTTACCAGTACAACTTCCTTTCTCATCCAGAAGTAATCGCTCCTTGAGGTAAGTGGTTTTTAATGTATCAGAGATAAGATTAGCTCTTACAGTAACTGGTTTTAAGGTATCAGAGATAAGATTAGCTCTTACAGTAACTGGTTTTAAGGTATCAGAGATGAGATCATCTCATACAGTACCTGATTTTTTAAGGTGCTAGAGATGAGATTATCTATCAATGTAACTGTTTTTCTTACAGGCATTAGAGATGACCTCATCTCCAAAGCAACGTTTTTTCCGAGGTATAAGAGATGAATTCATCTCTTAATGTAACTATTTTCTAAGGTATGAGAAACGAGGTCGGCTCTGAACTCAACTGGTTCTTAAGGTATTGGAGTTGAGGTTACATCTCTTCCTAGTTTTAAGGTATTACACTGATGAGGTCATCTTTTAAAGTAAATGGATTTTAAAGTAATACAGACGAGGCCAGCTCTACAATCCCAGTGTGCTTAGGGGTAATCTACTGATAATAATAATTAATGGACTGACTGACTGGTGATAATACATAGATTAATTAAACTGCTTTAATCATTTATTCTCAAGTACACTATTTTCCAAATAAATGAATTATCTCTACTGATAAGTATTCTACTGTAATTCCCTCAGTTTCTCTCGTGGTCTGTGTGAGGTTTTCTGGGTAAAAGAAGTGTTGGGAAGTTAGACAGGGAATCCACTGTTATCAATGTTCAGAGTGTATTTTCTATTACCTTTGGAGTGTTCTTTGTATAAGAGTAGCTTGAGAGTAGGTGGAGGGAGGCAAGTACAGGACGTTCACTGGGTACAATACGTGGACAGGAGGGTGACAGGTGAGCCCGTATGGACCCAACGACCAACAGGGTCCTCGTCCCGTCAATAAAGGTCATGTAGAGACAAGGTGCATCGCCTTGTATAACCCTAAGCTGATAAGTCTATTGACAAGAATCACCTGTAAATTTATATAATGGAATTTTCCTGTAACTCTCATCTCTGTCTGTCTACCTTTTTTGTGTCCATCTCTGCCTGTCCCTCTGTATGTATCTGTCTATATCCATCTATCGATATATGTATGAATGTATGGTGTCTGTGTGTCTGTATGTCTCTACGGTGTTAACAGTATAATAATTTCAGATTTGCGAAAGATGAACGTCAGCACATGACTGGATCAATCAAGCCTTTTATTTACGTTTGGTTCGACCGGGCGAGCAACGCCGGGCTGAGGGTTAGGGCAGCCCAGGGCTTGCCATGGCGTCTACCGGAGTGGGATTTAGGACCCATTCCAGGTAATTAGGTCCATTGTGCTCGAGGTATCAGTTGGCAGTGGTCTGGGGGGGGGGGGGGTGTTAATGTTTTAAGA
This sequence comes from Panulirus ornatus, assembly GCF_036320965.1. Classification (NCBI taxonomy): domain Eukaryota; kingdom Metazoa; phylum Arthropoda; class Malacostraca; order Decapoda; family Palinuridae; genus Panulirus; species Panulirus ornatus. Next base: position 17,329,357 of record NC_092235.1, read on the forward strand.
GAATGGCTCCTTGGTAACAAAGGTGTTACATCAAACTACGTCCTGGAAGTTGTCTTAAAGGTGTGGAACTGCCGTAATCATAGGGTTAATCCACTGCACTGAGCGGGGTAAAGAGTTCTGAAGGGGTAAGAGTCCAAGGCTTGTAGGTTAAGTCAAAGGCCATGCCAAATCGTGACATCGTGCTCAAAGGCCTTACCGTTCTAGTCAAAATGCTAGAGAGATTATTGTACGCACGCGGCCGTAGCCAGGTCTCGGAGCAGAAACCTTCCAGTACCATTAATGTATGCAAGGCACGACGATTCTCCCTCAGGTACGATGTCCTAACCACGTGAGTACGATACCATACATTGCATGAGTACGATGTCCTAACATTAATACATTTGATGATATCCTTTGAGTACGATGACTTACCCCCCCTGACTGTAATTACATTCCTTGAGTACGACCTCCTAACACCATGAATATTATGACATCCCTTAAACACAAGAATCAACCCTTTGAGAACTATGCTTTAACCCCTTGACAACAATGAGTCAACCCCTTGAGTACACATTTTCTAATCCCTGGAACACGATGTCGTGCATGTTGCCATTGTTATCCAGGCATCATCATGAAAGTAATCACTGGATACACCAGCGTTCCAGCCCCAGCTTTGAAGTATCATGGAACCAATCACTGGAAACACTAGTGTTCCAAACCACGCTGGGAAAACTTCACGGGATCAGTCACTGGAAACACCACTGCTCCACACCACGCTAAGATACATCATGGAATCAATCACTGATAACCCCAGCGTTCCAGACCACATCATGGGACCGATCACTGGAAACAGTGTCTAGACCACACTAAGATGACATCATGGAACTGATCACTGGAAACACTAGTGTTCCAGACCACTCTTGGATAACCTCAATCCTTACCAAGAAGCAAAACACATGACGTTCTACTCTTCCAGGGCATGATGAGGGGAGGTCAGGCGACCCACGACTGTGTCAGGTGGTATCATCACCGTCCGCAATTGCCAGTGTCCACGATATCCGTCATGTTAACTGTACGTAATACACTAGTCATCACCTAGCTCAGCCCACGCCAACCTGGGAGTCTTTTAAATCCAGATATGTGGGGCGCAGGCCCACTGATTACGTGTCCTCCCTTCCGCGGAACTCCCTCTCGCGGGAGTAGAATTTCTTCAGCGATTTTAACACAGTAGTTCGCGGCAAATATTTGCCACAGCCGGGTCTCGAACTTTCGTACTCGAATTACAGTCAGATATGAGGAGCGGCTATCGACCATCCATTACTGAGAGAGAGAGAGAGAGAGAGAGAGAGAGAGAGAGAGAGAGAGAGAGAGAGAGAGAGAGAGAGAGAGAGAGAGAGAGAGAGAGAGAGAGAGTATACCTTGGAACACATGTGAACCAAAAGTGTAGCTGAAATAATATCACGAGCGCATCAGAGCTATATATCACAGGGCTGTGTGCACCATGCCGCCTCCACGACCTGGGGCCCTGCGCGACCTGGAACCCTCCGCGATCTTCCTCCCACCGTGACTTGGAGCCCTCCGAGACCTGGGGCCCTACGAGACCTGGGGCCGCCACCTTCAGCCAGCCTCCAAGGGAGAGACATCCTAGCCACAGGCCTGAGGCGTTGCCACACACCCACACACAGACACATACACACACACACACACACACACACACACACACACACACACGGACACATACACACGTTGCTCGGGTTCACATGCTGGGCTGGCGGGTTCACATGCTGGGCAGCAACATCTTACCAGTTATCACGGTAATTGGATCCGTCTGAGCCACTTCCTCATGCATCTCATTTCCTGCTCTTCTCGGGGATTTTTATTCTTCACTCTCCTCCTCCACCTCCTGTCTATCTCTCCTCCTTCATCTCCTGCCTATCTCTCCTCCTCCCCCTCCTGTTCATCTTCCAGTTTCTTCCACTATTGTGTAGTCCACAACTTCCACCAGACAAGTCTTTAAGATTTATTCCTTCCACATACGATTTTCATTATTTCATTTTTCATTTGTTTTTCAATTGTGGTTGACATGACGACCAGTCTAGTGTGTGTGTGTGTGTGTGTGTGTGTGTGTGTGTGTGTGTGTGTGTGTGTGTGTGTGTGTGTGTGTGTGTGTTCGCCACATAATATCAATAATGATCGGTAAATAACGGTCAACTGAATTATGTTCTGCCAAAGTTTGAAACTCCAGTTAGAACTTGTGTGTGTGTGACATGAACAATGGGGGATTTAGAAGGAGAGGGAAGGGTTTCAACGGAGAGTGTTTGCGGCAGCGGAGTCAAGTGGTTCCATGGTTTAACATGAGTTTACACGAAAGAGACAGACAACAGGAAGCCTGATTGGCCCACGACTGGGTAGTCCGGTAAGAAAAAGAAGGCTGCCAGGGTGTCCTGGAAGGCGATGTGGTCAGGAGAGTTATCACAACGCTAACACCAACGACAAGAGTTGTCAGGATACTAATATCAACCAGCTACAGCCATTGTGGTATAATCTATAACGATGAGGACACACAAAGATCCGATCTTCGAGCCTGTGGGACGCCACAAGTGAGGGCCTGGAAGGTGGAGATGGCCCCTCGCAAGCGTACATCCTGGGGATGATCACTGAGGAAGTCTGCAAGCCTTGTAATGAGACCTCTCCGAAACCCAAGGTTGATGGCTTTGTTGACGGCTGTGTTATGGTTGACTGGATCGAAACCTTTGGTGTCCTCATGGAAGGTGAGAGGCACTGAGGTCTAACATCTCCCTCGCTCCCGGTTGTGAGAGATAAGTGTGTGAAGTTGACGAGACACTGGAAGGTAAAGGATGTCCTCATATTACCAAGCTGTTGAAGATCTGCGAAGTTTGCCACGTCTGTGTAAACCCGATTAAGCCCCCGAGCTTTCAAAGAACAGAGACTGGGGATCGGGGTGAAGGCAATAGGTCATAACTCACACAGAGATTGTGGCTTTCTTTATTTCGGTGTTGTGGAGGCGTAGGAGGCCATCGTCAATGATGGAATTCAACTGCTTGGGAGAGAGAGAGAAAAAACACTTGTGTAGGTGGAGTGTAAGGCTTTACCTTGAGGCTGTGTAAAACCTTCAGCCGTCGACAAATTCTTGTTCTGGCTCAAAGGTGAGGAGGCTAGGAGGAAGGTGGTAATGGTCGAGTCTGGCAGCCGGTGGCCAAGTAAATAACAGTAACTTGAGCTGCCTCATAAAAGACATAATCAACGCAAGGAGAGGAGGAGGGAGTCTCCTCCTCCCCCTCCACATCCTCCAGCTCTGACAGTTTCCCATACAACTGACTGAAGCTGGACGATGACTCGCGTTAGAGCTTGGTGGGGGTAACAAAATGTCCTGGTCGTGCGTGTTTCACGAGTGACTGGCGTTACTAAGGCGCCCTGTACAGGTTATAGTGCTGTCTGTGGTGGTAGGAGGTGGCCGGTCTGGCTGCTTCTGTACTGCTCTCTAATTTCCCAGGAAATATACGATAATAAGTTTCCATGACGGTTCTAAATAATAATAATGATAATAATAATAATAATAATAATAATAATAATAATAATAATAATAATTATTATTATTATTATTATAATTATAATAATTAATAATTATCATTATTACTATTGTAATAACTAATAATAATAATAATAATAATAATAATAATAATAATAATAATAATAACAGTAATAATAATAATAATAATGAGCGGTTTACTAACTCAGGCAGACATTCGGCTGAAAATACAGTTGAGATATTACAGAAATGGGAGGTTACAATTGTGATTAGTTAAGTAATCATACGGGAGCTTAAGGGTAATGTGGGCCTGGATATTTCCACGTTTTGGACAAGTGCATGAGGGAGGTACATCACATGATATTACGATCAGTGTGTTACGAGGAGGAGACTTACACTCGTGTTGCCCCCGTCTCAACCTGGCATATATGTACCATGTCTTTACTACCGTATGTGCGTGTGTGTATGTGTGTGTGTGTGTGTGTGTGTGTGTGTGTGTGTGTGTGTGTGTGTGTGTACACCACCATATAGTAAACCACATTTCAAACTAGCAGCTTCGTCAAGCGGTCCAACTTTTCCCCTTTGAAACGTAAATCCGGAGCACAAATAACGAACGCACGCACCCAACCACCTCGCCTCACTAACCCTGTAGACCCTGACCACCAAATACACCTTCTCCATCCTTACTCACCCCACGCTTCCACCACAATTATCATATCATCCCTACGCTGCATTATCCCAAGCTTCCACAACACTTATATCATCCCTACGCTGCATTATCCCAAGCTTCCACAACACTTATATCATCCCTACGCTGCATTATCCCAAGCTTCCACAACACTTATATCATCCCTACGATGCATTATCCCAAGCTTCCACAACACTTATATCATCCCTACGCTGCATTCTCCCAAGCTTCCACAACACTTATATCATCCCTACGCTGTATCATCCCACGCTTCTACAACACGTACATTACACTGTCAATCTCTAGTTCTACATCATAATCTCTTCTGTCCCACCAGTATCATCCCCTCTATACTCCCATTATCCTCTCACTCTATCTCTTCAGTCACCTCTCCCCACCTGATCTCTCACTATCCCAGCCGTGAGGGTGGAAATTGGAAATACGAGTATGTACCTGGAGGGGAGACCAGGGTAAGATGGTGTGTGTGTGTGTGTGTGTGTGTGTGTGTGTGTGTGTGTGTGTGTGTGTGTGTGTGTGTGTGTATGGGGCAAGAGGAGCGGAATATACAATGGACAAATTACGAGGCACGATGACTAGCGTGTGGTTAGATGAGACGGGCCTGACACGGCTGCTGACACACACACACACACACACACACACACACACACACACACACACACACACACACACACACACACACACGTGAATACGAGAGAAAGAGAGAGAGGGGGGGGGGGGAAGGGGAGGAAGGGTGGGAGTGGGGGGCAGTTGGGGATCGGGGGAGTGGGTCTAGAGCCAGCCCGGAGCAGCAGCAGCAGCAGCAGGAGCGGAAACAACAAAGACTTGAGTAAGCTGCACCTCGCGTCTTGGCCTGCCGTGTGTGTGCCTAGATCAATACACGACACCCCGCCATACACACAAGCACACACACACACACACACCACTTGCCATCTCCCTCACTCCCTCCTCCTCTTCCTTCTCCCAGGACACGAGGATAGGGTACCATTACTGTCCTACAACAGATAAGGTCGTCATAGATCATCAGGTCTTCTGTTATCTGGCTTTCCCACGTAACTCCTCCTCTGCCCCATCTTCTCCCTCCTCCTTCTACCGTGAACCATCTCCTCCCTCCTCTGACATCTCCTCTCTCCTCTGACATCTCCTCTTCTCCCTTCTCCACCAACTGAACTCCCTCCTTGTCAGTCCATCTCGACCCCGTTATTTCACTACTATCTTTCACCTTTCCAAATCATTTTTCTCCTCCTCCTCCGTCTTGCCACACTGCCCATCTCCCACCATTCAACCAACCTCCACCATACACTCCCATTTTAGGGACTGACCCACGTACTCACCGTCCCATAACAGATGACTCTCTATGTTCCCACATATCCCAGAGCTATAGGCTGGGGAGAGATTCCCATCGGACCGAGCGCTCCCCAGGGACAGTAGGGATCAGGGTGTACAAAGGAGATATGACTCCAGAGAGACGATAGGGATCAGGGTGCACGGAAGAGGGAGTATGGCTCTCGAGGAACGATAGGGATCAGGGATCAGGGTGTACAGGCTAGGAGGTATGGCTCTGGGATCAGGGATGGGGGTTCTGGCAGAAGCGTAGTGTCAATAACAGGGACGATGAATGAAAGATGACGGTGATGAATAAACAGGTGCGATGAATGATTAAGGGAGAGGTGGTGATGCTGAAAAACAGGGAGGACGAATGGTGAGGGAGTGGTGGTAGTGGCGGAGGCTGTTGGCTGGCGGGAGTGTGGTAGCTGACTATCTTATTGGACGATCACTTACCCCAACGTCAGCGATGAGCCGCGATACAAGCTGGGCTCGCCCAGGGTTGGGGAGTGTGGAAGGGATGGCGGCAGGCTGCGTGGAGGGAACATACGGAACGGAAGATGTGTGTGGCGGGGGTGGAGTCGGATACCGTGCCTACACACATATCACATCACACACATACACACACACACACACATACACATATAACATCTCCCCACGTGACCCAGCACCAGTGTAACCAGTGATGGAGGTCAAGGGTGAACACAGCCGCAACTCACTACTGTACTCGCACCACACATTACGCTACGCACGTACTCTCCTCCCATTCTCACCCTCAATGGAGCTGCGGCGCATCTGACGCCTCCCCCTTCCCAAAGTTTTTTTTTTTTTTTTTTTTTTTTTTGAGTGGGGTCTCGGAAACAAACTGGCTGCCTATCAGACCCCACCCAAAACTCGAAATCACTTCCCCCGGTACCGTTTTTCGACCAACTCTCAATATTGAATTATGAACCGTACGGGCTTCCACCCATGGCTGGTAGAAGGTAAACATTTCCAGCCTGCCATGTTCTGTCAGTTCTCACCAAGACTTAGGCAGACACTTGGAAAGCGGGGTGAATTATTCATGGCTGACGGCGGCGGTATAGCTGCAAGACGACGCAGCCACCCGCTTGACGACACACCGAGAGAGAGAGAGAGAGAGAGAGAGAGAGAGAGAGAGAGAGAGAGAGAGAGAGAGAGAGAGAGAGAGAGAGAGAGAGAGAGAGAGAGAGCAGAGGAGAGGAGAGGGGAGAGAGAGAGAGAGCGAGGGAGCAAACCTTAGCTGTCACTGTATGAGCCACTGTGATGTACCGTATCCACTGTACATGGACCATATACATACAGTGAGCGTGCTTGGTGTTGAAGACGAGTTATCCCTGACACCTGGTGATGATCAAGATTGTTCGTTTGGTAGTTATAACTTGACGCTCACGGCCTTAATGACCATTAGATACGCCCAAAGCCCAATTAGCGAACTGACTGTATGCTTTATACTGGCCTCCACCTAGCCCTCCTGTCTATGAATCTTAGTGAAGTGATCTTTGCATGTATATTTGGACAAATAAAGATAATCTGGTGCAACAGTGTGCCATGGCTGAGAGAAACCCAGGAGACCAGCCTGTCGGACGGCATTAAATCGCAGTTCACTTATTCTAAATAATGATAACGGAAAAGCAACACACACGAAACGATTCCAACTGAAAATGAAGTAAAAGTCAAAAGATACACAGGTAAATATATTCATCTGAAAAAAAAATGGCACGTGGGAGAGAACATTGAGAGATTATAAGCAACCAGAACCTAGAAGAAAGATGGTGTAACATCCAAACAACATATTGAAAGAACAATGCGAGATTATAAGCAACCAGAACCTACAAGAGAGACGGTGTAACACATATTGACAGAACAATGCGAGATTATAAGCAACCAGAACCTACAAGAGAGACGGTGTAACATCCAACCAACATATTGACAAAACAATGCGAGAGGAAAGTGGAGACTAGACAGAACGAGTTAATCCCTCGTGTTAATCACTCCACAAATGGCACACGAGATCCTAGGGAAAATAATCAGGAGACAACTCATTAAGGCTTTCCGGCTGCGCGACAGACGCTGAGGAGATGAGGCGGCGGCGGAGGCGCGTTCAATGTTGGTCCTCCAGTTCCCTGTGGCAACAACATTTGACTCAAGTGTACACCTTGACGGGCCTACCACTTTCTAAATGGGGAAATATATATATATATATATATATATATATATATATATATATATATATATATATATATATATATATATATATATATATATATACTGTAACTAACGTCCGCAATCATTCGCTCTCCTACTGAGAGAGAGAGAGAGAGAGAGAGAGAGAGAGAGAGAGAGAGAGAGAGAGAGAGAGAGAGAGAGAGAGTCTGACAACTGAACTCCACGAGAAATCCAGGAATCGTAATGTGTATTATGAGATGTCAAGCTAGCTGGCAGCCAAGCAGACAGGCAGGCACAGGAGGAGGAGGAGGAGGAGGAGGAGGAGGAGGACGACGACGACGACGACGACGACGACGACGACGACGACGACAAGCAGGAGAGGGAGGGAAGGCAGATAGGTGGAGGGGCAGTAAGAGAAGAAGGAGAGGAAGGATGGAAACTGGCAAGACGATGAGAAGGCTAAAGTGGGCAAGCAGGTGTGTTACGAGAGAAGAAAGATAGGAAGACAGACTCAACAAAGGCAGGAAGACAGAGAGAAAAAAAAAAACATGATCTGATGAAGAAAGAGGAAAATTCTTTCTCTGCTGCCAACGAAAGGGAGGCCTTAAGAAATAGCAGTACCGGCCCCTCCCACGATCCTTGACCTCCTAATAACCCTGACTATTTATTTCAATCATTTCACAGACACTCGCGGTCTGTCTATACAACCTCTTTTCTGTTGAGCGTCAGCTGGCCGGCACCTCTTGCTCTTTCCCTCTTTCTCTCGGAAACTGAACCGGCAAAATATGTGCATTAGCTCCTTCCTCATCTCCAGGTACAACCTACCATCACGATTCTCCCTCCCACTGAGACTCTGCTCACTCCAACGACCACACGTCTGTTGGACGCCTCGTGGACCTAGAATCTCCTAAATCTGACGTCAGTCGGCTCAAGATCTGTTTTTCAACTACCATTATTTTCTGTTTCAGCTACTCTCCTCCTGTAGCAAACTTTATAATATTCTTCCACTATCTAAATTCCGGCTAAGAAGCCGTGAAATCCTCCCACACTGATAGTGAAGCGAGGTGTGGGGAGGACTTGAACCCTCCACGTTTTCCTTGGAGCAGTCTTCGGGGTGCCTTCTACCCCCTACTGCCCGGGCTGGGCTCAGGTTGTTAGCTAGGTCGCAGCAAATTGTCAACGACACTAATCATATTCCAGACCGTAACGACCATTCTCTCAAAGGTGGTATCTTTTTTTCTTCTTTTTCCACTGCAAATCCTTATCGCTACAGCTTCACATTTAATTCCTCAGTAATACACGCGACCGCACTCTAGCGAACCTCTCTCTGTGGCTCCCACACACACACACACACACACACACACACACACACACACACATCCTCTTCCAACTCCCTAAAGCGTGTTACGGTACTTTAAAAGCGCTGACGGAACTAACTTACGAAAATTCTATCTTCATTTTTCGTGGGAAGGTTCTGACATTTCTCTGGCGGTGCTCCTGTACCTGCTGAGCGTACGTACAGCAGCACAGGCTACTGTTGTGCGAAGAGGCGTACGTTCTCTCCTCCCTAAGCCTATGTCTTCTTCTCCTTTGGACATTCGGGCAACGAATATGAGACAAAAGAACTGGATGATCCCTCCTTCCTTCGACTTGCATCAGGTTCCACCTCTGCCTTAAACCGTTGCAATTACGTTACTTGTAAAGAAAAGTGCTTTCAAATCCAAAGGAAGTATACTCACCTCTTCTTAAACCAACAACCTCTAACAACTTATATAATTCAATCTTTCCTCCACCCTTCCTTTCAGACAACACTCTATCTGTCTCTCCTACTGACCAAGCTACCATTTTTGGTTCTCTCTTCTCCATTAACTCTACCACGACCGCCTCCAACACCGGCTCACACTATACCGCATCTCTCACTAATCCCAGGTCCCCTCCTGTAATCTCTTTCTGTCCAGCCCAAAAGGCTCTTCCTTCTCTGGACACAAGCAAGATACAGGGCCCAGGTCACATCCATCCTCTAGTTTTACTGGAGTTTGTAACTCAACCTCCACCCGGGCCTCTTCGTCTGCTTCATTCCTCCTTTTTAGTCTCAACCAAAGACGGGTGAGAGTTTTAACCCTCTCAGCTATCGTACATCTGGTTTGACTTCTAATATCTCCCAAGTCTGAATCTCTTTAACACACAACTTCCTCGGACAACTTGAATCTTGTAAGTCTTCTCTCTCATCATCAATATAGTCCTCGCAAGGAGCCATGCAATGGTATCATCCAGGCCTAGATCACTAAATATCAAGTCACCTCTTTGACGGACTCTGGGCAATCCTGTCATTCATCCCTTGACATATCGAAAACCCTAGGCAGGGTGTGGCGTCAGGCACCTCTTTACACAACTTCCCTCTTCTAGTGTACCTCCCTCACTCCGTGTTCTTACACCGAGATTCCTCTCTGGTCGGTTTATTTCCTGTCTCCCTATAAACAGAGATGCCTCTAAGGGCTTCCTCTTGACCCCTAAAGTCTACTTACATCAACTGTCACCACTCTTTAATATATAAACAATTCTGTTCATAAGCCGACGACTCAACAAGGCTTATTCCCGTTTTTTTTTCAAGTCTGTCCCATTTTCTCTTGTTTGATCTACCTCTCGTCACAGGCTCTTCCATCCACTGAGATAAAGATAGGATTTCCCAGTGGGTGGGGCAGACGTGACCTTGTTAAGATGAGCGACTCTAAAACCCAGGTCTTCCTATCTCTTCTTCTCACAACCTTCCCTTCGCCTCTGATGGCCCTGTGATTCCACCAATTGACGATAAACAAAGCATCACCACAAGGTCTAATCTCCCACGCACACCTCACACCACGAAAAGACCTTAGCCTACTAAAAATATTCAGATGCCGAGGAGCTTCCTCTTTTGAACAATTAATCTGATTATACAAAGGGATGATCGGTCTCCTGTACACACTACTGTGCTACACGCTCATCCACATTTGTCTCTAAGTTTTCAGAGCCTATTCACACCGGGGGAAGTCGAGACACCCTTAGTCTAGTCATGACTACGGCCGGACCTACTTCTTCGTCAGTCATCCAGAGTGGCGCCACTTGAAGAGCATCATGCAGATGGACGCTGGTTCGGGAGGGACCTGCTCTCTGTGACCCGAGACACCCAGATCGTGACGCCTGTCATATGAGTCCATCTTCTTGACAGAAATTCCTGTCGCATCCACCCATTTCTATGACGTCATTCTAAAGAGACCAGAAACCAAAGACTAAAAGCACCAAAATCTGGCCTTGTGGTGAAATGTCCGCTTCGGTTCTTCCTTTCCCCATATCGCAGAGTCCACATCAAAACACGTAATTCCGCGAGTGAATAAAGTGTCCATATCGCTTACAATCTGACAGGATACTGGCTAACGTGACTCTTCATGCCGACTTATGTGTTAACGGGAATGATTCAATCTGGCTCGAGTCAAATGACTCTAACAATAACACGACTCGACTTGTTTCGTGTGACCCGCACCCTTACGAGAAGGCGTCGACTCCATGGCAATCCGACTTACCCACTCCCGATCTGACATCAGAACCTGACCCACTACTCCTACACCAACCTGCTGCTGGTTTTAGCTCATTTATTTCTATTATATATATATATATATATATATATATATATATATATATATATATATATATATATATATATATATATTACTACGGTTTCTGATATCCCACGTAAAGGCATTTTGCTTGCTTCTGCCGTTAACTGCACCACGGGATCACATGATTGCTGGCAACTCAAGGATGTACGGTTTTGCTGTTTCTCTCCATTCCCTGCTATGCTCTAGAACTCCTCGTCTTCTCATGTCTATCCTAACAACCATAACCAAGAATGATTGTTCTGTGATCGCTGTGTTGTCTGCTTCTTTCCCTACACCGCTAAACTTTAGAACTCTTTACCTTCTCATGTTACTGGGAACAAGACGTAGAGTTTCCGCTTCTATAAACTCTTGGATATTTTTCTTTTAATCCTTTTCCATCTCCACATCTTCGGCTCTATTTCATATATCCTGTAAGGTCTCGCCTCGACGAGGACTCCTGTCCATGATTAGTCTCCAACATTACGAAATTAGATAAATTTTTTGCCTCACTTTCCAGCTGACTGTGGGGCTAAAACATACACAAACCAAAAGAATAAATCTGATGCTCAGACCCAAAACAAAAACAGTGTTCTTGATGAAGTGATGTTATTGGTGGTGGACGTGCTGGTGCGTTCCTGTTATTATGAAACCATTCCAGTAATGCGTTTTGGAGTTTCCTATATTGGTGGCCCAGTTCTGAGACAAGGTTACCGGATGCACTAGTTCCAACCATGCAGTGAGTGAGGAGGTTACACGGTGGAATTCCTCTGTGTGGGCGAGCCAAGCTGGAGGTATGGAGACAAGAAAGAGCACAATAAACTGTGATAGTTCTCTAATGCCGGGTCAACGACCGGCCAGACTCCCCAGAGGCAGTGATATGAAGCCATGGTGATAAGATGAGGTATGTGTGTGTGTGTGTGTGTGTGTGTGTGTGTGTGTGTGTGTGTGTGTGTGTGTGATTATTCTTCGTATGTTACGAGGAGAGAGTTCTGGTATTGCCCCTTCTCTTAACTGTGTGTGTGTGTGTGTGTGTGTGTGTGTGTGTGTGTGTGTGTGTGTGTGTGATTACTACATGTATGTTATGGGGAGAAAGTTTTAAACTCGTGTTGCCCCGCAAGACCTCCGAAATCATCTTAAGGTAAGGTCCCAGACCCTACTGTGGGGGTAGAAGACCTCTGAAACCATCGTAAGGTACACGTAAGGTAAGGTAAGGTTCCAGACCCAACTGTGGGGGTAGACCTCCGAAACCATCGTAAGGTACACGTAAGGTAAGGTAAGGTCCCAGAACCAGATGTGGGGGTGGAAGACCTCCGAAGCCATCGTGAGACAATCATTTATCTACACAATGATAAAGAGACAGAGAATGAATATCTCCTTTCCTCTTGAAATCAAGTTTCTCCACCTCTTAACTACCCCAGAGAATATTCAAAACTTCAGCGAATATCGTGTCTTTCTTACAGTTAACATCCAAACTGATGATGAAACAATCCACCAAGGACAGTCGTAACACCTGACCACCCTCGTCATCATCAACACACACACACACACACACACACACACACACACACACACGAGTCAGCATGGGCCCGCTTGGGAATAGGTCCACACGGGTTCGAATCCTGGCGGCGGAAAGCTGCCCACACCCAACCAGGTGTTAATCTTCGCCTCGGGGCTAGATTATGACTGTGTGTGGGTGCACATACAGGAGTAAAAACATGGTATATATATATATATATATATATATATATATATATATATATATATATATATATATATATATATATATATATATATATATATATATATAAGGTTAAGACACAGGGCAACGCGAGTGTAAAACCTCTCCACGTAACACACAGACAATAATCAGAGTCCACAAAGTACCTCATACTGAGGTAAATTCTGTGAACAGGAAATGAAGTAATTCTAATACAATGGTTCAGACAAGAGACTTGTGAAAAATATCACACCATTTCTACGATGAGTTGGAGGGAGACAACGCGTGTTCACACGGGAAAATAACAGCGTGAATATGGCCTGAACACTAAGGGTACACGATCCTTCAGCACGATGCCACGTACGACCCTCGAGCAGGACGGTACGACTCCTGAAATAGGCATGGCTTCGCCTTTAAACTGAAAGTAGGGAGGCAATTACTTAAGGGTCGAGCCGTCGTGCTCGTGGATTGTAAATTCGTGCCGAAGGGTCGCGCCTTCGTGCTCAAGGGTTGTCCTGTAGTTCTCAAGGGTCGTGCCGTAGTTCTCAAAGAGTTGTACCACCTTGTTCAAGAGTCGTACCGTAATTCTCAAGGGTCGTACCTTAATTCTCAAGGGTTGTACAGTCTTGCTCAAGAGCCGTACCGTAATTCTCAGCGACTGTACAGTCTTGTTCAAGGGCAACGTTGAGTCTGCAACATAAAAAAACTCCCCATGTCAGAGCTAAAAGGATAAAGAAAATAAAGAAATGGGGGAAAAATAACCCAAAGGTATACGGCTTCGCTATAATAATCTCCTTCCCACCTCCCTCACCAACACCTCTTCCCCCACCCCTCACCATCACCTCTTCCCCCCAACCCTTGAGCGTCCTGTGCTGTGTAACACGGCATTACGAAAACTGCGCCAGAAACTGACCTCAAGAAAAGGTGAATCGTTGCCACGGAAGCCAACACTAGAGACCCCCCCTCCCCCGATACCATCAACCGTTGTCACGAAAGACACACAGACAATCTCGCCTGACGCCATTAATCACTATCACGCAAGATAAGCCCACGACTCTCTTGCCTGACATCAATCGTTGTCACGAAAGAGAGGCCGACACTCGTCCGACACCATCGACTGTTCCCACGAAAGGCAGCATGAAAGATAAGGCAGACTCGGCTGTCTGACACCATCAAATGTTGCCAACAAAGACAGATAGACAGACGCTGTCGCCTGACACCATCAACTGCTGCCACAAACAGATCGACTCTCTTGCCTCCTGACACCATCAATCCACAAATCGTCTCTCTCTCTCTCTCTCTCTCTCTCTCTCTCTCTCTCTCTCTCTCTCTCTCTCTCTCTCTCTCTCTCTCTTCAACATGGCCAAGATAACAGGTGTTGCATATATAGGCAAGCAATAATACCCTATACGACAGCTTCTAAATATCAACAAACTCCATTACTGAACTGCTCCCGTGTAGAGAGACACCATCCGTGTAAATAATCTACGCACACGGTGCAGGTAAATCACAAGAGAACACGGGGTGGCCACAGGGAAAATGAATCACAAAGATCTGAGCGCTCTCGTGAGTATTCATATCATATGAGAGAGAGAGAGAGAGAGAGAGAGAGAGAGAGAGAGAGAGAGAGAGAGAGAGAGAGAGAGAGAGAGAGAGAGAGGCGCGGGGTGGAGGGGGAGGGAAGCATACGAGTTTACAAGGAGCCCTGCAGACCTTTATACATCCGTTCAAGACATGCAATTTGAACACTTGCTGAACTACAAGGTTAATACTGAATTGTGTCCGTGAGTCATGAATTTTGGGACATCCTGCACATCTCGAAAACCATACACGACACACCACAGGCCCAGCAGCCTCACCGTGGCGTCACAAAGGAAGGCGGACAGTGACGTGCCCGACTGATGGCGTCACACGTACACTAGTTCTCACACGTAAAAACAGAACAGAGGTGACGGGCCTCATATCCTGCCCGCCAACACCTCTCATCCCAGACACCCACACACACACACACACACACACACACACACACAGGAGATCAACAGACAGGCATTGATGCCATGTCGGCTGCCCCTTCCAGCTCTGTTATCAGGCGACAACAGGAGCTGTCTATTGTTCGTGTCAAAGTGCATATCCACGAGCGTTCCGTCCGGCTGGCCCAAACCTTCCACAGCCGAGGCTGCCAAGGACGTGTCCTATTGTGCCTCAGCTGCTCTTGTCCCGCGTGTGTGTGTGTGTGTGTGTGTGTGTGTGTGTGTGTGTGTGTGTGTGTGTGTGTGTGTGTGTGTGTGTGTGTGTGTGGCGAATCCCAAAGGGCAAGCACGGGATCAAATCCTAATCCACAACATATGAACGTGCGAGACGGCCGACATGCCACGTATGTACATTACATTATGCCTCGGGTCAAGCAAGACACACGAGATGCATTACGTGTGTGTGTGTTGGACACCGTGAGGGGTTGACACAACACAAGGTAACAGTGTTCTTGTTCAGTGGCTCCCCCCTCGGCAGACAGCCATCTATAGATCACACAACGTTCCCATCAATCACCCCAAAACACGTTTACCATCGTCAGTTAGGGTCACACTGACATACACTATTGTCAGTTGCCTGTATCTGTCTTACTGATGTTCATCTGGACGTACAAGCTCCCTATCCTCTTCTCTAACAACTATGTACCTCGCCTTGTACCGCGTGAGGTCTCTCTCCCACACACAGGTCAAGCAGGTGACAGGTTAAGCTAGTCACGAGGCAGGATACATCCGCCCCTGAACCTGTACAAGACAATATCCTTCCCCCAGTCGGTAATCTTGGCCATATTTCAACCTGGATCGTTTCCCTTGGCTGCCTCCCTCCCTCCCTCCTCTCCAGCTGTAGGACTAGTGTGCCTCCGTACAAGGGAAAAACACTAAACGCTACGACAATATTGCTATAAGAGAGCGTGCAGGTGGTAACGGGAAGATGGCGCTCTCCACTTGGTCTCTATCATTTGGTGTCAGGAGGCCTGAACCTGGCGGAGGGATCTGCCTCCCACCAGGAGGAGGAGGAGGAGCGGCGGTGCTGCTGGTGGCAGTGGTGGCGGCGGTGGCAGGAGGAGAAGCGGGAGGGGCAGCATGAGCCGGGAGCATCTGAGACGATGTACACACATTCTCTCTGGCATTGATCCCCAGCCCGGCCAAGACACCCACCCACCACCACCACCACACACACTTCCCTCCCACCCAACATATCTTCCTTCACAGCTGTTTATTGCGGCCCCGCCTGTCTCTCCCCAGATATATTGCCACGCTGCACTCCATACTTTGGGAAGGTTTGGGATGCACTCTTGCTATGCTGCCCACAGATTTGTTTCATATACCATCGTCTTCCAGGTCACCTTACCATAATGTACCATCGTCTTCTACCACACCCCATCGTCGTTATGTACCATCGTCATCCAGATACCCTATCATAATGTACCATCCTCCTCCAAGTCACCCTAAGATAATGTACTACTGTCTTCCAGGGTACCCCTCATAATATGTACAAATCTTCCAGGCTGCCTCATCGTAATGCATCATCATCCAGATGACCCCATCACCAAGTACCACTGCCTAGGCTGCCACTATCATAATATACCATCGTCCAGACTACCCCATCATGATGTAACAACGTCCACACTCCTCCATCATAATGTACCATCGTCCAAGCTACTTCATCATATCGCACCATCATCCAGGCTACCACATCATCTTCAGTACTACGTGAAGGACAACTGTGACTTTCAGAGTGTTTTTCGCCATCCTACAGTTAATTACATGAAGGCCGTGCTACGGACGAGGCACCGGCCAGGCTACCGGAGCGGTGACGACCAAGCGTTTTCCAGAGACAATGAGACGACCACCCAAGCTTACCACCCAACTTTATGAAACTTTCCATCGAGTACAGACAGGATATAGTGACGGGGCAGGATATAGTGACGGGGCAAGAAGTAGTGAAGCGGCAGGACACAGTGAAGGAGGCAGGCTATGGTGACGGTGCAGGATACTGTGACGGGGCAGCATACACTGAAGCGGCAGCATATGGTGAGGGGCTTAAGTTTAACAGGTAAGGCCTTAAATGTCCGAGCCATATGGATACTTCACGAATTCCTCTGCAGGTAGCTGGAAGGGGGAGGGCCTTGTTACTACCGCTCCAGCCGCCGCCACTTCTTGTGTCCTCCCATATCCCTCTACATCCGAAAAGGCTGGTACTTTTTTGTGAGTATGAGGGAGGCAACGGTGTGGTGAGGGTCGTGTGGGTTGGTGTGTGGTGGTGGGTGTGTGTCGTGCCAGGAGATGGCGCCCGAGGACGGGTCCCGGGAGGAGGAGGAGGAGGAGGAGGAGGAGGGCGGCTGCTGGCTGGCCTGGCTCCTGCCACTGTCAATAACCAGCGTAGCGGACCTCAGCCCCCCGCCCCTCCTGCCCCACTCTCCTCCCTCCCAGCCCCCACCAACACAACACTCACCTTCCCAGGGTCACCACCAGCCTGACCTGACCAAGGCACGGACGGACGTGACTCGGGTATCATCTTCCACGCCACTCCGTCTATCACACGCAGAATTTACACTCCTGCTGACTGCCAACACTGACGGCAGGTTTACTGTTAAGGGACGGCATCCACCAGCCCACACCATACACCCCACTGGTTAAGATACCGTATTTACTAGCCCACGCGATGCATTCTACAAGTTAAGACACCGTATCTACCAGCTCACACCATACACTCCTAAGGTAAAGGCACTGTATCTACCAGCCTACACTGTACACTCCAAAGATTGACACTGTATCTACCAGCCCACACCACACACTCTAAAGGTTGACACTGTATCTACTAGCCCACACCACACACTCCAAAGGTAAAGGCACTGTATCTACCAGCATACACTGTACACTCCAAAGGTTGACACTGTATCTACCAGCCCACACCACACACTCCAAAGGTTAAGACAGTGTATATACCAGCCTACACCATACAGTTTTGGCTGACCACAAGAGTCACTCAGTAACACTAGACAGTATACAACCAGGTATATACAGATTGCTACAGGGCAAGCTACAGTGGTGGGCTGAGGGACGCTCGCATTCAGTACGAAGATACAAGCACAGTACAGGAGGGGTGAGTAACCACGTATAACACAGAGAGTATTACGTGAATTAGGTCACATTGGTGAGGTTAGGATTCTATGTACTCATCACACGGACCAATAAAGGTTATGAAACCACAATCGGAATCACAAGTCACACATCACACGTCGGGTAATGCCCCAAAATAACTTGATACGTGACCCTCCAGTCCGATGTGG
The DNA here is from genome assembly GCF_036320965.1 of Panulirus ornatus. Classification (NCBI taxonomy): domain Eukaryota; kingdom Metazoa; phylum Arthropoda; class Malacostraca; order Decapoda; family Palinuridae; genus Panulirus; species Panulirus ornatus. The sequence continues at coordinate 17,347,774 of NC_092235.1, forward strand.
CTCCCAGATCCACGCTCAAGGAATTTACTGTATACCTGCATATACGTGAGTGTGTGTGTGTGTGTGTGTGTGTGTGTGTGTGTGTGTGTGTGTGTGTGTGTGTGTGTGTTATACAACAATACAGTAGAGCACAGTTCCCTACAGGAGGGGAAGCTCCCCGTAAGCTTGTGCGAGAGACTGAGTCTTGCAGTGTGTGGTGGAGGCACGTGATCCCTGCGAACTCTCTCAGCTCTGGCCGCTGACACGCCTGACAAGCGGCCACCTCCTCTGTGCTTGTGCTGACACCCAATTTTACCGATTACGCGTTTAATTGGCTTCAACAGCCAATTACGCGTGGGGATATCTCAATTCCAGTTGTGACATACACAAGCAAGACACAGACACGTAACACATCCACCTACAAATACAACTAAATGAGAACAAGGATGAGCCGAGACCCCACGAGGCAAGACCAACCTCGCCATATGTAAAACTGGCAATAAAGCACACACACACACACACACATATGGGCCTCCGTGTTGTAGCGGTTATTCTTACTGACTATAAGCCGTCACAGGCAAGCCCGGGGTCGGATCTACACAGGTTCGAATCCTGAGGAAGGCGCTCGGCCTACACCCAACTCCGGTATTCATTCTACCCTCGGGGCTGGTCGATAAATGGGTACCAGGCTCAGGTTAGGGTGTGTGTGTGTGTGTGTGTGTGTGTGTGTGTGTGTGTACACATGAATAAAGGCGAGTGTAAAATTCTCTCCCACTAACACAAACTGTAATCACACACATACACACACGTAATGAAACTGTAAATGCTGACATGCATACGCAAGTTAAAAAAGTTATATAATAAAGTTCACGAGATGGGGGGGAACAAGTGTAAAGCTCCCCCATCGTTCAGTACAGGGGGCCCCATAAGCGTAGAACTCCCTCCCTGTACTGTACAGGGGGCCCTCAAGTGTAGAACTCCTTCTTCCTACTGCATAGGGAGACCCACAAGTGTAGAACTCCCTCCCCGTACTGTACAGGGGCACCACAAGAGTAGAACTCCCTCCCCGTATTGTACAGGGGACCCCCACAAGTGTATAACTCCCTCCGCGTACTGTACACACACACACACACACACACACACACACACACGACATCTGAGGAACCGATGTACCCAGTAAAACCATACAAGACCTCCCTCTCAAGCGACAAAGGGTCTGTGTCAGGAGGAATACAACCCTTGGCTTAGCGCCTCACGCCACGGTTCCGAAGTGCCACTTGACACCTCAAGTTATGACTCACAGGTACTCCTTGACCTCCTTCCCCTCCAACCCCACCCACCCACCCCCAGCGTATCCAGTTTTTTTTTTTCTCACTCATTAATTACGTCATGTTACGTAAGGGCCTCGAACCCCTTGAGGACGAGGGTGCTACCCTTTGGGTATGGCTGCCCGACCCTTGAAGGTCGAACCAACGTGGTCACGGGGTTACGCCCCAGCGGGACACATGACTTCATGGGTCATTCGACCCGATTAGTCACATTGCCAGGCGAATTTGAGAGGCTTCGTCAGCCTCCCTCCCACAAGTCTCAGATCCGGGAGGTTTCACATCTGTGGGTCTCAGATCCGGGGGTTTCCAGATCCGAGGGTTTCAAATACCCAAATCTCCTATCCAAAGCGCTTCAGATTCGAGGGTTTCATATCCGAAACGTTTCACGTCCACGAGTTTCAGGTCCGTGGGTTTCTGATTCGGAGGTTTCATATCCGAGGCGTTTCAGATACCGGGGTTTCATACCTGAAGCTTTTCAGAACCTAAAGTTACGACCAGGGTTTTCAGATCAGGTGCGAAAATTCTTGTTACCGAAGACCTCAGTGCCGGGGACTTCACGCGCTAGTTTCTGCCTTACTTTACGTCGTCCATTTTCTTATTTTTCAGTAAACAAAGACTCGCCACACGCAGTCAAAGGTGATGTGGACGGCCACGAGGAAAAAATAAATCTCCAATACCCTTAAGAGAGGAGTGCCAGAGGTGAGTCACATAGGAGAGGAGGTCAGTATCAGTGACTTGTATTGTGAAAGCCATATTGGTGATCTGAAGAGCATGGGATTCCAAGCGTGTAATAGAGTGAGAGTTGTTAAGTTCTCAATAATATACAGACACTGGAATTACGAGCAATGGGGAGACATCCCATATTCCTTCTTAGGGATGGGCTGAACCAAGATCCGCTTCTAAGAAGAAGGGTAATGATCGGGTCTTCAGACCGAGAGAAAATAGACGAGCAAGTACCGGAGCTAACCCCGAGGCAGCACACTCCTTTAGGACACGAGGAGGCATGCCACCTGCGCCATACGCCCTCCCCATCTGCAGCTGGGAGAGGGAGAGTACGTGGAAGAATTTGCGCGGGGAATATATAGGAAGAGGTGGAGGGGAAGAGAGGGGAGGGGAGCACCTTGACGTGGAACCATCTAGAGCGGTGGTGGAGGATTATAAAGCACAAAATGGGCAGCTTTATCAGCGGTAGACTCAGCAACGGACTGATCAGGTCGGTAACGAAGATAATATTGGCTAAGGACCAGAATCATCTATTTTCTTTACATGATAATCATCATCATAATTATAGTTACATTCGCTACATTATCATTTTCTCTTATACTTATTACTACTTACATTTGTATCATTATCGTTTTCTCATACTTATTACTACTTACATTTGTATCATTATCGTTTTTTCTTATAACTACTTACATTTGTATCACTACTTACATTTGTATCATTATCGTTTTCTCTTTTTCTCCGAATGGGTGGCTTTTTTACCGCTTGCCTGCCATGCTGTTGGATGGCAAATATACATGCATTACCATCACATCAAAATCCGATGTACATACCGGAAAAAAAAAGAAATGAAAAATAAATATATCATCCATCCTGGACAACAAATGACCGGGTGAAGGGTGACAATTTTACTGTCAGATGTTGCAAGGTGTCCGCCCTGCCCAGCAGGCGAGCGGAGCCTGCATGGCACCTCAACCTCTGGTGGTCATGCACCAACCACACTCAAGTTGCCTAAAAAGTTATGACACACACACACACACGAGAACACTTTGGGCAAGATGGTGACCTTACATGCGGGCTGGTTCACCCCCACCCCCACCCACAAGCCATCTGGGTCATGACCTCACACCACCAGCTCCTAAAAATAGTAATAATAATAATAATAATAATAATAATAATAATAATAATAACAAAAATTCGAAGAAAAAACAGGTTCAAACGTCTGTTCCTGACACCACCTTTATAAGGCGAAGTTAGGACAACATGTAATAATAATAATAATAATAATAATAATAATAATAATAATAATAATAAAATGATAATAAAGAGTTTACCATCCATCAATACACACAAAACAATGTCGGACAATGGCCTGAACCTCCAAGTCACTAGTGACCTTTGTATTTCTATGCATATATAACATAATGATGGAGAATTACTTTAAACACTGCCTAAAAACTGCAACGGAGAGGAGGCGACACACAATTCCACTCTGTTACAAAAAAAAAAAAAAGAAATTGCATCGACCCTTATCCCCAACACATCCAGCTCACGACCCCCACCGGTATATATACGTTTCCATGCAGGAACTTCCACCCCCTCCCAGAACAAAAAATTACGACACATTCCATTTATCAGAACGACATCTTACTATATAACTTTGGCGGGGAAGTCGTAACGTCAGCAATAAAATATTGTATCAAATCATTTTTCTCTCTCTGATTCCTTAAATTGTTTGAGATATGATCAGGCAGCAGTATTATTGTAAGAGATGACGTCAGACCACTCTATCATATCTCCTGACGGTATGATGTTCACGTCTGTCGAGGTGCGAAATAAAATTAGTATCTTCATAATATTGTGGAGAGAATAATGAAGATGTGAACCCCCCAAAGCAAAATAAGATGATTTATCTTTTCCTATCCAAGAAACACTAGAAATTAACGTGTAAACATCTGCACAAATACCACTCTGCACTGTCCGTCGCAGAACCAAACCTTCTGACGAAAATTCTCGAAAGAAGGCTTGTGTCGCCGCATCTCTGCATCATGGCCGTTCTTTTATTTACTCAAGAACTTCAGATCACGAATATCTGAGGATGAGTTCATAAATATATCCTTTATTCTTAAGTAATACCAGTCAGCAGTTTCCGTAATAACAGGAGTTTTCTTGCGTTGTGGTGTGTGGCAACAATCTGCCACAGGACTCCACATACCGCTATCTGAGAAACCAACACCACCACAACAAAGTCAGTAATTCACAGCACAAGTAGAATCACATTAACATAATGCCACGGCAAATTCTATGCATAATATAATTCCTAGAATTAATCGCATTAAACCACTGATTATACTGATGCAAAGTACGATTTATGAATAAGGATAATCGGATTAATAAAGCGACTATATAAAACCCGGGCGATTTTCAATTCACGCGCGAGAACAATACTATATTGGAAGCAATGGTGAAATGTGCGGGTTATCGTTAGTGGCAGACCAGAAGGTTCTCTCACAGCATTGCTCGGGATTCGGCCTGCGATTAGCACAGAACACTTCCTATATCTAACTGAACGTGTGAACTCTGTCGCACATTCTGTTTGTGATATCAATCTCTCTCTCTCTCTCTCTCTCTCTCTCTCTCTCTCTCTCTCTCTCTCTCTCTCTCTCTCTCTCATACACACACTAGGATATACTAAGAGATTTTACCTGAAAATCATCACATGAACAGTAAAGTACAATGTGAATTAAGCGACATTTTACATATACAGGCATATCAACTAGGGGATTCGCAGTGTGCTTAAGAATGTTCAGGAAGCTGCCTCAAGATTCCGAAAGACACAACTACAATGTATCTCACAGCAACACAGCCTGAACCGATACATACATACACTTGTATCGCCGCGACACAACTTGCTGACGTTATGTGAATCGACCGTCGTGACAGATGCCAACCATTACGAGGTAAAGGTCATTCTCTGTTTCATCGAGCCCGAACGTATAGAGACGAAACTCTTGCGTGTAGTCGAAACTTAGATGCATTGCTTCGAAACACCGCCATCTGGCTCGGAGCCACAGTTACCCCCTACTTACGGCACAGCTGAACGAACCATCGCTACGTTGATTCGAACCATAGCTGCACCAGAACTCATCTACTCACCGTTACCACAATGACACCACCACCACAGACCATAATCTCTCACGAATTATACGTCCAGGTGGGCCCTTATAACAAACAACTGGCGCAGCTGGTAAGTGGTAAGTGCTAGCGGCTTGTACAGAACACCAAGGACACAGGGTCAATGATTGGCCATCCACACTCCAAACTGAGCTACTTGCTACCCTTATAGCCCTTAAATTTGTTCATCACTCTAGGATAGATAGCCTGATTATATGCGATTCTCATTCTTCAGTATTGTTTGTGACATGCTCGTGTCTGAAGAACGACTCATGTATACCCGGATTATTCATGATGAATTTGGAGTTAAGATTCTCTCAATTCGCTCACATATTGGGCTCAGAATGCATGACAAGACTGATGAAGTAACAAATCTTTCTCCCTTGATGGAGGACGTTCACTACCCCCCCAGGGTATAACAGAGAATAACCCGTAAAACATTCAGAAGAACAAAAAACATAATCTTTTAAACCTAAAGAAAAGTGAAATCACCTCAAGGAGATCCATCTACCATCATAATATCACGCGAGAACCAACAGGATCAGGAGACATCTTAATATTGCTATCGCTCTCTCTGGCTAGGCTATTGACATTCATGGTATCTTGCCCCTCCTGTTGATATTGAACAGACTAAGTGTAAACTTAGCCAACAGACCAACTACCAGAACGTACAACACTATATACATGACTGTTGAGAAATTACTGCGCTCTGATATTATTCTTACCGAACATTAAAAGTTATGTCGCCAGCATTTCACCCGTAACAATGCACTACATCGGATACCTGAGAAATATTATTGTAAATACTTATCTCTTTACAGACCTTGATACAGATTCCAGTCACTGCTTATTCAATCTTTCTATTCAGCTTACCATGTAAACTGCTGAGCAATTAAATCATTTCTCCCAAATCTTTGATAACAGTTTTCTCATACAGAAACGTTTACTGTGCTTCCGTCGCTGAGGCCCCAGTCCTTGGACCTTTCGTGCATTCTGTATCCGCCACACGCCCACAGGATGGGTAGATGTGCACAATAAATCAGCAGCTCCGGCTAAACTCAAAATCAACCATACAGAGTTATTCTAACTCTTGCCGTTGGAACCCAGCTATCTATACGGGGTTTCGACCCCGTCATGCGTCCAATCGAATCCAAGTTGTCACAGGGATTCCAAATCAACCCGTATAATGGGAAAAAAAAAAAAAAAAACGGTAACAGCGCTTACTAACAACCCTTTTTCTGTTTTCTTGCTTATCTGTGTTCTATCAGCACTAACAGGTCTACTGCCATATTATGAGCTAAACCCATACAACTGCAATTGCCATGTCGTACGATGACCCCATACATCTGTCTACTGCCATATTGTGAGCTCACCCCACACTACTGTCTCCTACTTTGACGTGAGATCACATACTACCGTCTCCTACCATGTTGTGAGCTCATCCCAAACTACTGTCTCCTACTGTGTTGTGAGATCACTTCATACTACCGTCTCCTACCATGATCACCTCACACTACTGCCGCCTACCTCTTTGAGGTCATTTCACTTGTCTACTGCCATGCTGTGAGCTCGCCTCACGCTACTGTCTCCTACCATGTTGGAGACCATCTCACACTACTGTCTCCTACCATGTTGGAGACCATCTCAGTCTCCTACCATCTTGTGAGCTCACCTCACACTACTGTCTCCTACCATGTTGAACACCTCTCACACTACTGTCTCCTACCATGTTGGAGACCATCTCACACTACTGTCTCCTTCCATGTTGGAGGCCATCTCACACTACTGTCTCCTACCATGTTGTAAGCTCACCTCACTTGTCGCCTGCACCACTGTACACACGTCTAGCTGCGTCAAAGCCACAGTGCCCCCCCAATCCCCCGACCGCCTCACTCTCGCCATCTTTCGCGTGTCAACACATTCACGAGGCTGGCCTGCCTTGCCAACCACCACCACCACCACATTCCACCACCACACCACCAAGTACCACCCATCACAGTCTACCGCCTCCTTCCCGGAGCCGCCCTCAGTACCACTACGCAAATAGCCCCCACCCACACAACCCCCGGCCATCCCTTGCCACCCACCTCACCACCCTCGCCCGTACCACCCACCTACGACCCATAACTCACCCCATAACCATCCAACTCCTGAAAAACCCATTTATCATCCTATTTTCCCGCCCCTATACCCATCACTATACCAGCCCATCACATCCACCTTTCCCCACATAAAACCCCACAGCTACCGGCCACGTCCGTTAATCCCGGAAGCCAGGCCGGCAGCAGCAACACAGTAGTTAACACAAGAGCACCTCATCTACACACGGGACACGGAACCCGCATCACCGCGAACAATACCGACTACACACACACTCTCTCCTCCCAGCCTCGCTCACTCCTCAAGCATCCCTGCTCTGACCCGGCCCCACGAACGGACACGTGAATCATCCTACACGCATCGATAAGTACAGCAATTAAACCTCTTGCCACTAAGAAACAGGTCAGAGGTTAGGGCCATCACTCCAACAACAAATTGGTACCGTCCGTCTTAGGGATCATACATTCCGAGCTCGAAGGTCGTGCTCGAGGGTCGTATCATGGTGCCTCAGGGTCTACAAGCGTGTGGTGTTGGTGCGGGAGGAACGAAGGCAAGCTGTACACACGACCCAGCCAGACAGCCGGACAGGCGGCAACCGGTGAGACTTGTATTGTTTCCCGCCCAAGTTCCCGCCAGGCGCTTGGCTGCTTCCCGCGACTCCCGCCAGATGGCCGCCAACAAACCTCCCTTAAATACCATGGAGCCAACATCCCACCTCTCTACGTTAACTCATATTCACCAGTCCTCGGATAACTCTCCGTACACTTATGTCACCAGTGTGCCTGGTATGTCTCGCTCACACTACAGCTTGCAGGCTGGTAAATAAAGCAATTAAAACTAACCGCCCACCCTCCACTCCCTCAACAGTGCGGGGTCCAGGACTCCAATAATGCTGAGGCAGCTGGAAATATTCCTGGTCTTTCCTTCTTCTTCTTCTTCTTCTTCTTCTTCTTCTTCTTCTTCTGATTCACCTGTGTTCTTTTATTCTTACCATTCCACAATAAAATATGATTAAAGTAAAATAAATAAGGTGTAACATGAGAATGTCAACACAATAATTGGCAAAACATGAATACAAAAACAATTGTAATTTAAGTTGAATGGTGGGATAAAATAAGATACATATATATATATATATATATATATATATATATATATATATATATATATATATATATATATATATATATACAAGCCAGAAATCACAGTCACCATAAACACAAATCAAATGTAATCTGTGACTGAGAAAGACGCAGACATGTTCAGTCAAGAGAATGGACAGTAGCAAGAAATACGGACCCGGGGAACGTGGAGAACAAGAAAACTAAATATTGTGGTGTACCCAGAGACGACAGGGCAGCGCGGCCAGGTCGCCTAGCCTCCCTTTCCCCCACCACCTACTGGAGAATGCAAGTCTCTTACCAAATCTATATCAATCTTAATAATCCCACCGATAACAATGGTTATGGGATAAACTTCTTCATCAACGACAACCATTACATCTGCGCGACGCCTAATATAAGGAAGAAAGATGGATCTATGTGGGAATCCCCACAGCCAATGACTGGGCTAATGAGTTATCAGTGCAGGAATACGGGACGATTTTTCAGTCCATACCATATGCATCCTGATTTTAGGAATATATATATATATATATATATATATATATATATATATATATATATATATATATATATATATATATATATTCAAACAAGTGTTACCGTACTCTCCACGACTGATCGAGCTTACACCGCGAATGAAAAGCCACTTAAAAAGTGAGGCTCTATCATACAGAGGAGACGGTCTCGTCAAACAACTTGCTCTCTAAAAACACTCCAAAAAGAGTCCATCACCTCCCTGATACTGTATATAGTGCCAGCAGCCGCAGGAGTTCCTGGAAATGGGGTCGTGGGGTAACTCATAACCCTTTCAAAAAAGAGGTTCCCGGGCCGATCAAATACTAATATAATCTGAAGTCTGGATTCACAATCATGGGCTACTTGCGACTGACATTTCTTATCAACGTGTATATAAAACTGGAAACTGCTGGAAGCTCGCCTGGATTGCAAACCGGAAGGAATATTTCAAACCAAATCACCAATGAACAGGATGAAATTACTGGACGCAGCTTTTTCCTCCCTTTTTCTTACCGACTACATCAAGCCTTTATACGTTATCGGGGCGCGTTCATATTATGAAACAGAATGGTGGAAATAAAATGTCTCATAAGTCTGGCATGCTACCGTTAGGTCAACGTGACGTCATCAGTAAACATAGGAAGAAAACTGGAGAGCATGTGAGGTGAGACGAATGTGTAGGGAGGGAAGACATGACGGACATGACAGCCGTCCCTCAAAGTTCTGTCCTTCTACACTTTTTTCTCCTTTTTGTCAACAATTTGCTTCCTTACACAAATAACCAAACGCACTCATACGCTGACGACTCAACACCGCATTCCTCCACATCCTTCAATTCTGCTCCTCCTTCTTTCACTCGATCTGTATCTAGTCTTGATACGACTTCCTCAACAAACTCAAGACTTGGACAGGATATCTTAGAGGAGTACAAGAAATATTGTTAAGTTTAATACTTACACAAGGCCTACTTTCTATGATTCCACCTCTTGACTCAAAGAACAGACTTGGAATTACTGTTCCATCCACTCTTTCTTAGAAACCCCACATTACGGAAATAGCTACGTCTGCCGCTAAGAAACTGGGAGTCCTGTTTCTGCGTCGAAATTTCTTTTCTTCCGAACTGTTGCTCCGCTTACACAAAGGATTAATCCGTCCTTGCATGGAGTACTGCTCTCACATCTGGACTTGTTTTATCTCTGCATCCTTACTGGACAGACTTGTGTCGAAAGCGTTGCGACTTATAAACTCCCCCAGGCTAACTTCAAAACTTGACCAGCTTGCTCTACGCCGCAAAGTTAGTTCACTTTCCCTCTTCTGTAGGTATTACTTTGGTTTTTGCCCTCGAGAGCTGGCTGCTTGTGTGTTCCCACCACTAGCTAGACTCGGCAAGCTGCTGCGTCACATGATTACTGTGTAGCCGTTGCCAATTCAAGTGCGGGCCGTTCTAACAACTGCTTCTTTCCCTACACGTCGAAGCTTCGGAACTCTACCTTCTCATGCCATTCCCAATAATTATGATATAAACATTTAGAAAGACAGGTTTTTCACTCCCTACAACATTCTTAAATACTTTCCCTTGTCTCCTTTTTCTCCCTTTCACTAACCTCTCTAATTTCAAGTAGAGTCCGGCCGTGGTTTTCAAGGGTTACACCGTCGTGCTTCAGGGAATGATAGTGAAATTCTAGTTCATGTTAGACCCGTTCAGATTCTGGCAACATTTACAGCAATACTTGATAAGGTGAGGGTTGATGTTCCCACCTTTCACAAGGTTCCCAGGACCTCCTGCGTCGGCTGCGAACAAAACCATCTCCTCCCCAACACCACACAAACATCTGGGTTTAACTTTTACAACGGTTAATGTGAGCTAATAAGGTCACATTCCTACCAAGCGTTCCTTTTAGCAATAAACTGGGGGTAAGTACTTCCCTGGCTGCCATGATCCGGTGCACTTGCTCTAAGATTGTAAGAAAACTCAACTAACACAACCTTAAATTGAAACAACTTCATTCTAGACATTTGTGTTGTATACACATGGTTACGGTATCTTAAAATCTGCTATCCTGTCTCCGTCTGCATACATATTAGGAATGCAAGATACTATTACTGTCCTCCTGTAGCTACGCTCGTCACAGAACATCAAGTCTCCTGTTATCTAGTTTTCCCATGTACTGTCCTCCACCAGATAACCTCGTAACAGACCATCCGGTTTTCTGTTATCTGGCTTTCCCATGATCTCGGCATCGACAGTCAAGTCTCCTGTTATCTGCCCTTACCAAGAACTGTCCTCCAGCACATAACCTCGTAAAAGACCATTAGGTTTACTGTTATCTGGCTTTCCTGTGTACTGTCCTCCACTACATAACCTCGTCATCGACCATCAGGCCTATTGTTATCTGCCCTTACCAAGTACTGTCCTCCACCACATGAGTTCGTCAGGAACCAAGAGGCCTCCTGTTATCTGTGCTTTCCATGTACTGTCCTGCGCCAGATAATCCAGTTGTGACACAGACCATCGGATTCCATGTTATCTGGCACTGCCAAGTACTGTCTTCCAGCAAATAATCTCGTCATCGAACTTTAAAGTCTCCTGTTATCTACCCTTACCCTTACCAGATAACCTCGTCACTGACCACCAGGTCTCCTGTTATGTACCCTTACCCTTACCAGATAACCTCGTCACTGACCACCAGGTCTCCTGTTATCTTGCCCTTCCCATGTACTGTCCACTACCGGATAACCCTCGTCACAGACCAACAGGTCTTTTGTTTTCTATTTCTGTTGCTTAAAACTTTCATCGCCACCTGTACAGCACAGAGCCAAGTCTAGTCAGAGAGATATACCCACGCACCAATCATCCCTCTACGTTACTGTATACAACGAGGTAGATTTAACCTTCGTGATACTCACGCTAATTCGTCAAAGCCGTTTGCTTTAAGTGACCAGAAAAGAAGAAAGAAAATCCCAGCTGCCAATAGTGTTGGCCAGGCAAACTGCCGCACTACTATTACTATTCACCTACAGCTCAGGTAACTGTAGTCTTTCCTGTGAGAATGTTCCACTGATCAACCCCTCCTCAACACGAAGATGCGAGTCGATATTGTTGTCATAAAATTTTATTGCGGGAACAGCTGTCGTGGACCAAATATGTAAGTGTACCCTCCTCACAGTTGCTTGCTCTCCGCACGGTGATTACCCGTGACTCAGCGGCATTCAGGATGAAGTCTTGCTGTTCACCGCTTGACCACCAAGGTACAGGTCCGCAAGTACACTGGTACAACCCTTGGGAACCACGGTATAGCCCCTCAGCACGTAGGTTGGTACAGCCCTTGAGCACAGCGGTTCACCCTATGAGCACGACGGTATGACACTTGGGCATGACGACCTCCCTCCACAAGGCCGGTGTCCTCCTGCGACGTAACAGGAAAGAGGCAAGACAAGCAGGCGGCCGGCCTGTGCCTGGCCACGCTGGAGATCTGTTACCGCCGCCGGTCAGCGAAACCTCAGGTAATGTGCTGGGTACGAACTGATCATTCCCACGAATACTGACACAACACAGTACAACAACGTTACTCCTCACCCAAACATAATATATATATATATATATATATATATATATATATATATATATATATATATATATATATATATATATATATAACAGTCAACAACTGACAACATCTGTTTCATGTTCTCAGTACTACTGGATGTTTCCACCAATTTCTCTCTTTTTCTTCTCTCTCTCGCTCTCTCAAATTCAATCGTAAACATAAGTGCCAAAGTTAGGCTCGTCAAACTCTAACACTTATGTTTCTGGTAAATGTTTCACAATCAAATGTCTGGGTTTATACAGACCTTCTTATAGTGACCGACATGACACGGGCAAAATAAAATATAAAAACGTAAAGAAAATACAAAGGAGAAAAAAAAAGTAAAAATTCATGAGACTCCAGAGATGTTCGTAAACCTGACTCATAAAGGTAGGAAGTTAATAGACGAAAGAAGGAATAGAATTTCTAACTTCAGATGTTCTAAGTAAGGAGGAGACACCGTAACGGTTCATGCTTAAGAGGCCAGTCTCGGCACAGGACCAATAAAGCAGCATGTGGACTACTATATATATATATATATATATATATATATATATATATATATATATATATATACATATATATATATATATATATATATATATATATCCCTGGGGATAGGGGAGAAAGAATACTTCCCACGTATTCCCTGCGTGTCGTAGAAGGCGACTAAAAGGGGAGGGAGCGGGGGGCTGGAAATCCTCCCCTCTCGTTTTTTTTTTTTTTAATTTTCCAAAACAAGGAACAGAGAATTGGGCCAGGTGAGGGTATTCCCTCAAAGGCCCAGTCCTCTGTTCTTAACGCTACCTCGCTAATGCGGGAAATGGCGAATGGTTTGAAAAGAAAAGATATATATATATATATATATATATATATATATATATATATATATATATATATATATATATATATATATATATATATAAGTACATATACCAGGGCTCACTCTAGATAACCCTCTCGATAAGAGATCCTTGTTCCTGTGGGCGCCCGGCTCAAGTACACATATGGAGACAAAGTAATGGATAAAGGGAAAAGAGAAACAGAGATGAGGAGAGCCAGTGCTGTCACATCTGTCCAACCTCACACGCCAATGGTCTCAACGTGGAGGAGACTGTGGAGAGTGGAAGACCTCCAGTTGGCAGCAGCGCCGTGTGGGGGATGGAGGGAGGGAGGGAGGCGACCCCGTTGTGTTGTGTACAGGTCGCGACCCACGTGACCATCCTCACCCCCCGCGTGAGGGTACACCAGTTATGGACACTTTCTCAAATTGTTTAGCTGGGTACTGAGCAAAGTATCAGACTGTAAGAATAATGTAAGTGAATCAGGGGTTACATTCTTTCAATTCTTGTATCACTGTAGCTGTAACTTGTGGTTACATTCTTTCAATTCTTGTATCACTGTAGCTGTAACTTGTGGTTACATTCTTTCAAATCTTGTATCACTGTAGCTGTAACTTGTGGTTACATTCTTTCAATTCTTGTATCACTGTAGCTGTAACTTGTGGTTACATTCTTTCAAATCTTGTATCACTGTAGCTGTAATTTGTGGTTACCTTCTTTCAAATCTTGTATCACTGTAGCTGTAATTTGTGGTTACATTCTTTCAAATCTTGTATCACTGTAGCTGTAACTTGTGGTTACATTCTCTCAAATCTTGTATCACTGTAGCTGTAATTTGTGGTTACATTCTTTCGAATCTTGTATCACTGTAGCTGTAATTTGTGGTTACATTCTTTCAAATCTTGTATCACTGTAGCTGTAAGGTAACTGTGTAGGTTAAATTGTTGGGCTCGCCTGCGAACAGCATGTTTCCCACAACGTCGAATGAGTGTACAGAAATGTTACATTCATACTATTCAAAATAGGTAGATACTGTGCTACAGGACACATAGTGACATAGTGTAAACGAGTCGAGCGTGGAATGCTGAAGGTGTGAGCTGGTAAAGTAATTAACTAGGGAGACTGAATCCATTGCCTTGGTAGTACATCACTTGGCATCTGGCGGGTCTCAGGACAATGACGAGAACAGAGACAAGATCACTAGTGCGCCTCGTCAGTCCTAAGTCGACGTAAGAGACCAGCCCTAGCATGTCGTTCGTAGGGCACGGATGCTAAGCCTGGCCCGAGGACGGAAATAAACATTCATCATAACCGCTGTGAGGAGCACCACACTGTGATCAAGCAAGGGGTTGTAAGACTCGTTTCCTGCAGAGGTAAGCAGCCAGTAGGGCGCCACCAAGGAGACTGGTGGTGTGTTCATCATTTGGGTCCACGATCCAGTAGTCCCCAGCGTGGCAGAGAACCCTGGTTGTGAAGGGGGGGTTATGAACAGCTTCCTAGCAGGACAGGACTCTGGCCGGTGGGAGGACTACCCCTGGCGAGACAATACGGAGGACGCAGCGAGAACGTGAGCCGTACCAATGCCGATCCCAGGACGTGCTTGACTTGGCAAGCGATGTACGCCGCTCTGACCGAGGTCCGTCGCCAGAGGACGGGCGTGCGCACAAACGCACTGACACGGCCTGTCTACATTCCACAGCTGAGGACTCTCATGTTTTAATGACTAGTGCAACGAGTTGATACGCCATGAGGTGACCTTTGACACCAGAGACCTGGGGGCGGAGTAGCAAGACATACATGCACTTTAGCATGCAGGGATGGATGTGGAATTGTTAAGTGCCTTTCCCCCAATTCTTTCTTTCCCTATTAATATTGTATTGTATGAATTACCTCACTCGTATTTACAGGTAGTCGTAACGTCAATATGCTTCCAGGATGTAATACCCTTAATCTATTTATCAATCTTATAGTATATATACCCACGTATGCTTGCAGTGAGGCAACCAATTATGAGTTACGATGTTTTATTGACGTCAGTCATGTTGATCATAACGCGTGTCACATTATATCTGGACACTGACCGTATGTATGTTATTGACCTTTCTCTAGTCTACAGGAAAGTGAGTGATTGTGGTGCGTCTGGCAGTCCTTCGGCCTTATTGGGTCATTAAGGTCATTATTGGGTTTCTTTTTTCTTCAAACCAAGGTTAACGGGCCCTCCTGGTTCTCATGATTAACTACTAACATCACAACGACTAGTATTAAGTGTCTTATGAGACGACAGCACAGCCTCGAAACAGGAGTTGACTTTATCAAAAACTGCAACACAATCAAGACAGAGGAGCACTAGGTAATACAACGGGAATCACAAGTAACTACAGTGATATCGTGCAATATGCCGCAAGAGATGACATGAACAACAACAGCAGAAGCATAAAGCAGTATGATGATACATACAGAAGTGGTGCAACCCAAACCAATGAAAAGAATTAGGCGTCTGGGTATCACTCTGGCCAGATGAAGACTTCGATACGACAGTGGACGGAAATATGATGCATACGTGATGAGGATGATTACATATGCGATGTATTTCGCAGAGGAGAAGAATACTCTTGAGCATTATATTTGGTCTAACTTTAGTTTAGGAAACGATATGATCAATAATGTTGTCAGATTTTCAAAATGCATTAATCAGGTTGTCAAAGTCGAGAAATTATGTACATTAAATACACATGAAATACTTGTGGTTAAAGCTTACATGTGTATAATAACCATTACAACAGGTAATATTGTAGTTCAGGAAACCCGTCGTATTGTGATGGGGTCAATTCCCTCTAGAGAATAAACTTTCGAAAGCGGGATAATGAGATTGACATCAACCTGAAGAGAAACGAGGTGCACGGGAAATGCAAGAGAGGTGTTTCTGTTGCAACAAGTAAACACTCTACCCCTAAGGTGCACACACACACACACACACACACACACACACACACAAAAGAGTCCAAATTATGGCTGGAAACGAAGAAAGATCAGCTGGAAACATTAGTGGATAACCGAGCGTCTGTCTGTAGAAGGACACTGACCTCTTAAACATGACGGTAAACCCTTGGGTATAACGGCTTGGACCCTAAAAGGTCAAGACCTAAAATAACAAAGCACATCCCACCCGTCAAGACCTAACACAACATGGCCATCATACCTAAGGATCGTACTCAAGGGTCATAACGTTGTGTGCGAGAGGTTGAGAAACCGTAGGTATGAGGCGTTCCAATAAAAAAAAAAAGTCAAATCAAAGGCTGCAATGGTGGTGTAATGGACGAGCGAGGGGTGGGTGTGGCGGTACAACCACAGACATGGGCGGAGGCGATACTGCTGCTGGCCGACTCTCGTCTGACACTGTAGCCAGACTCACCAGAATGTGTGCAGGTTCGCAGTAACCCATGACGCCCATTAACAGGGCTCTCATATCCCCTAAACATATCATAAATAATGAAGACCACAATGAAAAACTGGAAAGGCTGAGAAAGACAGCGATACAGTAGAAGGCAAATGGACGGGCCCTTAGGACTTCACCCCTGGCGTCCAGGTAAGAACGACCTTCATACGCTGTGCTGCCCGTGACAGATTTCTGACAAATACTGAACATTAAAACTTTCAGTCCCACGGTAATCTTACTCTCAGGTTTGAGCCTGTGGTAAACACTTCAGCCTTTCCCTTAGCATAAAAAGCACTAGCAGGTCCGAACCCTTCAGGCACTAGTCTGCTTGCCATGCGGAGGGCTTCCATAACCTCCCACACTACCACCGCGCCCTATTACACTGGCCACCACAACCTTCCTCACCACCGCCACTCCCTCTCTTCCTGACTACCACACAACCCCTTACCACTACCACCACCTGCCTTCCTGATGACCACACCCTCCCTCACCACCACCACTTCCTCCCTTCCTGACTATCACACCCTCCCTCACCACCAACACTCCTTCCTCCCTGGCCACCACACCCTGAACGGCGGATGGCATGGTTCAACGGTTCCAATCACTTTCCCCGCAACTTTCCCTCTCTGTACATCCCAAACCGCCTGCATATCCTTTCCGCTCACCGATATTTTCCCGAAAATATTTCACCCCAGCAGCCGGCAATTTCTAACCTATTAAGGAAGTGGATGAATTATAAGCAATTGTGTATGAGGATTAGTCATTAGCTTCTCGCGATTTCCTTGCCTTGTTTACTGATCGGGGACAGATGGACAGAGATGAGCGTCATTCTACAGTATCGATAACATATTTGGTCCATCTACTCCAGGGAAGGTCGATAATACTTTCGGTGGCAAACTCTACAACATATTGCCTTGTTGGGGAGTTTTTAAAGAAACCATTTTCGTGTCATGACCTTAATTAAAGTACTTAAATCAAGATGGCAGCAAACTTCACTATGACTGCCAATATGCGCTGTAACTACACGTCGGCACGCCCAAGAAGTTTCTTCAGCGAACAAAAGACTTGCCCAGCGACGCACGAAGTAACTGACGACCACTCCCCAGACACGCTAGCCATCAACTATCCAAATGGCCACATCTGTTTCATAAATGGATTTGCTGAGCAACGTGGGTCTCCCACTTCTTTTCCTCAACATCACTCTAAATCAGGCAAGAGAAGAGACAGTGCTGAAGGCATCGACCCCCAGGTAGGAAAGGATAAGCTCAGCCGCGGCGGTACTGCATGACAAACCTCAGCACAACTCTATACCACTCCTGTCAGATATGGTGCGTCCAGTTCACCGGCACACATCTTCACATTAGTGGCACTGACTGCCAAGGGTAACGCAGGTGATGCGGCCTCGGTACGTGAGTCCAGACTCTAGAGGAAGGAGGAATAAATCCTACAGGTTGTGACCGGCCAGGTTGGCGTCAGCGTGTAGAGTAGGTCGCGGAGCCGCGCACATGAGACGCTGGCGAGACACAGGGAGGAGCAGGGAAGTACACCACAGCTTCAGACGGGATCACCTTACGACTGATCCCCAACTGAGACATTCCACCACAAGCTTGCCGCCATGCAAGGCTTCAAGACCTCCCCAGAACCTAGGAAGAAAAAAACCACAAGCACGGAAGTCATTCTACAAGCGGACAGAAACTTGTTTGGACACGCGATACTCACTGCTCAGTGTCGAAATGTGAACCAGCAGGATACACTGCACTCACTAGGTCCTCTGCTCTAAGTTTTGGCGACGCTAAGTTAATGTATGAGAGAATGGTAGTTTGAGCTTTATGCCTACCAACTATCCTGGCCATAAAGGCCCTCAATGTCAAACTATATCTACTAAACGAAAAATCTTTAACAACTTCTTTAGGTGTTAAGATCATTGTAAAACCACGTGTACTCTCACGCTGCATGTGGCCTCTGTGCGTGAGCAGACGGACAATACGGCTCCTGCCGAAGGGTGAATTCAGAATGCGAGCGTCACCTAAATCGACCCCCTAGACCCTTGGCCTAAATTAATACCGGTACGAGTCGTCTGGCTGAGCGGGGGAAAGCAGAAAACAAACATTACTCGGCTTACGGGGAATGAGAGGTCATCAGCACTGACTGACGGTGCAGACCAGCAAGAAGAGTGATGTCGTGTTACACTCCACACCGGGAAGTGTCGATCGAGAATGCTGAGAGGAACGAACGGGAGTCTGCAATCTAAATAAAAATCACAGCTGCAGGTCACAACACGATCCATGGGGGAAAATTCATGTGCAGTCCACTGAACAAAAGCTTTGTCCAACTCCTGTGTTGGAGAATGGTCGAAGGGTGATAACAATGGCAGGCTGGGGTGACGGGATTCCTTGTGTCACCTGCGAGTATGAGTGCGTCAGGAACCCTGGGGTGTGTTGGCACCGTGGCTGACAGGCTCAGGTCAACACACGGGGAGGCCGACACGTGCGGTGAAGCCCCCAGCAGACGTAGCAAGAGCAGAATACAAACCAGCTATGACCAAAACCAGATATGGAGACGTCTGTCGCTCTTGAACAAGTATTGAGAACGGAGCGTCATAAGACTAATGGCCCCCTACCAGGAGAATCGTATGTACGTAGAACAACGACCTCCTGCCCGACCTGGCCGTCATCAACACGTTATGGCTGCTGTTTCCGAGAGCGTGTACATACACACCTGACGAACATGAAACCATAGCAATAAATTAGCAAGCAGCCACTCAGCTACCGGTGTATGGAAAGCCTTGTGTGGAGTACATGCTTACATTAGAGTGCCAAGGACCTTACCGACAAAGGGAAGCCTGGAGAGTTGAAATTCACAAAGGAGTGTACATAACAGTAGTCTTTTGAGTTGGGAGAATCATGAAATATTCCACCAGAGCTCCCTTACAAGCTGGAGACCTTCACAAAGTGTGCGTTGTCTCCAAGGAATATTATGTGAGGTTAACGAGAGCAGGTCCCAACTATTCTGTACCATGACCGGTGACATAAGCTCTACACAGATGCCTCCCCCAGGCCTTAGCATGCCTAACTAGGAATCCCCTTCAGGAGGGGCCGTCATAAGACGGGCTCCGAGACTGGCAATACACTTGCTGATACAGCAATATGAGGCCATACCAATCTAGACCTATGGCCGTGCCCTCAACTATGAAACGACGGTTCCTCAGCTTCAGGTGTCTCCTGCACCACTTACGAAGAGGAGAATCTGGGTGGCTCTCCTGGGGAGCGGTGCACACAATGGTCGTGTACTGCCCACCCTCACACGTGTCCTCTGGTCCCTGAGCTGCCCACGAGAATCCAGCAGATGGCAGGTGAGGAGGAGCCGGACATGCAACACCACCATCTGCAGGGTGAAGATGATAATTGTATCATGTGAAACACACAGCAGGAAGGGTTGGCTGCCTTGCATGACCGTCGTCCGTCTGTCATTATTATGTCTGGGGTTTATATCCTCACCTGCAGGATGTGTGTCCAGCCTCCTGCAGGATGTGTTCCACCCGTCCGCAGGATGTGTTCCAGGATCATGTACGATGTATTCAAGGATCCTGCATGATGTGTTCCAGCCTCTTGCAGAATGTTTACCAGCCTCCTATAGGATGTGGTCCACCCTCTTGCAGGATGTGTTCCAGCCCTTCTGCTGGATATCTTCCAGCCACCTGCAGGATGTGTCCCACCCTTCTGCAGGATGTGTTCCAGCCATCTGCAGGATGTGTTCCAGCCATCTGCAGGAAGTGTTCCAGCCACCTGCATGACGTGTTCCCCCTTCCTAACCTCGCCAGTGATACACTAGCGTCTGAGACGCAACGTCTCATAACTCCGCTGAAGAAGTAATGATCAAGTTCCGTTCGCCTTTCAACACAATATCAAGCTCTATTAACCATCAACATGCCCATCCCTTGGGTACACATCTACACTATCAAGTTGGTGTAAAACTTGTCCACCACAATGAACGAGTGAAGACGACCAATATAGCAACAATTTCGACTACCACAAGAAAGAGATTCATATGAATCCTAATGTCATTACCTCAACGGAATACTTAACCATCTATTGACCCATCTGCTTTTTAGATCGCGAGGCAGGTGGTTACGGTTCAATGACACGATGACATAACACCATGGGGCAGGTGAGGCAAGTGTTCGTGTATAATATATACCAAATTACACGGGACAAATGTGTCCAACGTGATCCATCTGTTGGTACAGTTGGGGAATTGCTCAAGTCTCGTCATGTCCAGGTTCATCCCCTTCTACCCCTCCTCCTCCTCCTACATATTCTTATTCTTATTCTTATTCTTCTCCCCCTCCTTCTTTTTCCTCTTCCTCATCAGAGTTCACCTTTTCTTCCAAGTTGTCCCTAGTTATCCCGTTTCTCTCAACCACCTCTTCCTTCTGCGAGCCATTCGCAACCTTTCCGTGGCTTGGTACTGCACTCTCAAGGAACACTTTATTCTCAACTCCTTGAACACTACGGTGCGACCCTTGAGCACGACAGTACGACCCTTGAGCACGACAGTACGACCCTTGAGCACGACAGTACGACCCTTGAGCACGACAGTACGACCCTTGAGCACGACGGTACGACCCTTGAGCACGACAGTACGACCCTTGAGCACGACGGTACGACCCTTGAGCACGACGGTACGACCCTTGAGCACGACAGTACGACCCTTGAGCACGACGGTACGACCCTTGAGCACGACGGTACGACCCAAGAGAATAATGTTCAGTATATCGTGAGAGTCTGACCTTTGACCTGACCCTAAAAGATCAAGTCAGAGACTAAGCCATCATACCTAAATGGACGTACCGGCGCACTCAAGGGACTTACCGTCGTGCTCAAGGATCGTACCGACGCGACGTATCCGAGGATCGTACCGTCGTGCTAGAGAGAGAGAGAGAGAGAGAGAGAGAGAGAGAGAGAGAGAGAGAGAGAGAGAGAGAGAGAGAGAGAGAGAGAGAGGCGGGAGAAATTATTCACAGGGAAAGGGGGGGGGAAAGGTCATTACAAAACTCATTAAATGATGAGGAAACAAGTGTACGACCTTAGGGCCGCTTACATAATACGTCTATCATCAGACTTACCTCATTAAGGATCATCACCCAGACCGTCTCTCACGCCGTTCACTCGCCTCCCTTCCCTTACCTAAAAAGAGAGAGAGACAATTTTAACGTATAAACACCTTTGCCTACCCTGAGTATACAATCCTGGAAAGAAAAAGGCTAATGAATAAACATCCATGCCTAAAATGAGAACAAAATCCTGGGAGAAAAAAAAAATATATATATATATATATACCATCACTAGCAAATGCCTCAGCAACACTTAAGATGAAAGGTTCGAATCTTGCATGGGGAAACTCCCTCACATAATCGATCCATCCTGAATAATTTATCTACAAACGGACAAACATTATCTTTCTTCCCACGTGACTGTTAAACGTATCTGGTAACGAAGACACAAGCAAGCATGACTCTTGAGTTCCTTAATATTTACAGATATTTCACAGTGTGGGTATGGAGAAACAAGGCCCTGTAACATACAGTGGAACCTGTAACATACAGTGGGACCTGTAACATATAGTGGAACCTGTAACATACAGCGGAACCTGTAACATACAGTGGAGCTCGTAACATACAGCGGGCCCTGTAACATACAGGGAGACCTGTAACATACAGTGGAGCTTGTAACATACAGCGGGACCTGTAACATACAGCGGGACCTGTAACATACAGTGGAGCCTGTAACATACAGTGAGATCTGTAACATACAGCGGGACCTGTAACATACAGCGGGACCTGTAACATACAGTGGAGCCTGTAACGTGGAGATAAAGCTATGAGCTCTAATTGGAACCTAACATTCACATTTGCCTGTTTCTCTTAGTCTAAGTAAACCCAAAAACAAGACCAGAAACATGCTGTAACATACACGAGTCTGCCCAACTGTCCGTAAACATACATGTTTCTCATTTCTCCATCGCTAATGCTTCACAAGATGAGGGGGAGTGAAACACGAATCAGCAGCTTAAACCAAGGGGATGTATGATGTACCTTTCTGTATCGTTGTCACAAATCTCTCTCTCTCTCTCTCTCTCTCTCTCTCTCTCTCTCTCTCTCTCTCTCTCTCTCTCTCTCTCTCTCTCTCTATCTATCTATCTATCTATCTATATATATATATATATATATATATATATATATATATATATATATATATATATATATATATATATACATATATATATATATATCTTTCTTTTCTTTTAAACTATTCGCCATTTCCCGCGTTAGCAAGGTAGCGTTAAGAACAGAGGACTGGGCCTTTTTTGGAATATCCTCACCTAGCCCCCTCTGTTCCTTCTTTTGGAAAATTAAAAAAAAAAAACGAGAGGGGAGGATTTCCAGCCCCCCGCTCCCTCCCCTTTTAGTCGCCTTCTACGACACGCAGGGAATACGTGGGAAGTATTCTTAATCCCCTATCCCCAGGGATGATATATATATATATATATATATATATATATATATATATATATATATATATATATATATATATATATATATATATATATATATATCCAGACCTATATATGTAGCGGGCGGGCGGTCAGGCCGGCGGCTGGGAGCCGGCTGAAGATATCGGGTGACGGTCAGCAGGCGACCGGGCAAGGGGGACCAGGGTGGGACCTCACCTCATCATGTCCTTTCTTCATTGTTGCTTTACATTGTGATGCTGTCTGATGATGACGTGGTCACTGTGGTGCAGATAGTCCACTTACAACACACACACACCGTGCAACCCACTTTCCTCCAGGGGTCCTCACTGGGATGATGTTCGACAGCTGTGTCAATCTCTGTTCTTGTTTGCTCAATTTGTGTCACTTTCATCCATATATCAACTCCCACTTTTCCATTACTTCATTAACATGTAATGACGTATTATTCATGACCTTCATGATTAAGGGAAAATCCACTATTCATGAGAATTACCTTTAAAACAAACTATAAAAGCAAATGTTTTTAGCTTCTAATTAAAGCTAGAACTACGAGCAGAGACATACACATAAGCCAACAAAAAGACATATACACCGATGGATGGAAAGGAGTACGGTTTCGTGAGTAAGGTTTCGTCAAAGACTTTGCTCCAAAGGTGTCCTACATTTCCCCACTCCTGTTTGGAGTACAACCCCGATTCTGCAGGACCCCAGTAAAAGGTGTGTGTGTGTGTGTGTGTGTGTGTGTGTGTGTGTGTGTGTGTGTGTGTGTGTGTGTGTGCCCAGATGAACCAGCATCTGTCAGTCACACGGGCCGCCTTGCGATGCCTCGCCCCAGTAGGCCAACAGCCACTTGTCTCCACCGGCTACAGTGGTGATGGTGGTGGCCATTATCACTATACCTGACGGGGTCTTTGCAACCAGTGGTCGCGACCGACACACCTCGATGTCTGCAGTGTACGACCCTTGGGCACGACGTGCGACCACTGGGTGTGACTGAACGTGAGGTCTGACCCGATACTGTATCTTGGATGATGCCGCAGGCCAAGGGTCGTATCGTGATCCCCAGGGAATCAAACATGCTTCCACGTGAGACAACATAATAAGACTTCTTGGTATGAACATGGATGTGACAAACGACATCTCGGAACTTCCAACTGTAAACTTGAAGGAAGGAAGGGACAGCACGTTTCCCTTGGTCAGTTGCTTTTCCTGAGCCAAAATGGGATGTGGGACGAAACTTGAAGGAAGAGACATCAAGTTTCATATGTTCAGTTTCTTTTCCTGAGCCAGTATGGGATGTGGGACGAAACTTGAAGGAAGAGACAGCAAGTTTCATATGTTCAGTTTCTTTTCCTGAGCCAGTATGGGATGTGGGACGAAACTTGACGGAAGGAACACTAAGTTTCAACGAACAAGTTTCTTTTCCTGCTCAAGTATGGGATATATAACGAGGCTGACGAAGAAAATCAATGACACGAAATCTAATGTCAGTCGCTACACCCAATCCTACATTGAAAAAAGAAAATACATCGCCAGACACTCGTGAATCGAGTGTCACAGCACTATCTTATCCCAAGACAACAACACACAATGTACATTAGAGTGTTCTGTCCTTCAGGTGACTCAAGACTCTCAACCATGGGAGTGGGGAGAGTCTAGTCATGCAATATGGCGGCCTCTGAATGAAGGGGGAGGGAGGGGGGAAGGGGGTGCCAATAACTCTCCCAGTCCCAAAATACGTACTTGACGTCATCCCAGCCAAAAGAGGGCATCATCCATGATGAAATCACCTTGCTAGGGCCACTACGGTCCATCACTGACACGCGAGGACGACAGTATTATAACACCAGCATCTTCACTCGCTCTACTCAGCTTTAGGTATAAAAAAAAATGACGAAAAACCACAACGCCTTCGTCTCGGTGATATGATCGAACCCCTTCTGTCTTTGCGTTTAAACCCTTAGTTTCTGAAATACGACCAAAACTCCCTCGTTCTCAGGAGAGATGGTGACGTCCCACACTGGAGCGAAGGGAAAGGCTACAGCGACGTCTCTGGTGCCACCAGGAAGCTCTTAGTCTCAGACAAGTGTGTGTCAGCTGGGTAGAACGGGCGGGGTAAGAGGCGATGGGTGAATGGAACATTACTTGCCAACCCACTCATACGCTTCTCATCGACTACATATTTTTTTATTATTATCATCATATGTGAGAACCATGTCTGCTGCAGGGAAGATACAATACTAACAATATATGGAAAAACAACTCAGTGCACCAGTATATACTAAGAGGCAAAAAAACACATCAAAATTAGTAAGGATTAAATGAAAACGTAAATCGTATGAAGGTTTACAGGAGAAGAGAAGGACTTAAGGCAGGTCACGATGCAGATCGAACCCTAAAGAACAGAAACAAAAGCACATCACTTTACTTCCTCAACATCATAAACACTGGACACACTCGCCACGTTTTCCACGTCACGTTCGTCCGCCTCCAAGGGGAACGTCACTGGCTGTCGTTAACAAATCCTTGGGCACGACGGGACGGGTCCTTGAACACAACAGACGATACAATCCTTGTGTATGTCGGTCTGGCCTTTGTCCGGAACCTTAGAAGTCAAGCCTAAAAGGCTTACGCTCTAGGGTCGGACCGCCCTGCTCAAGGGTCGTACCGTCGTGTTCAAGGGTCGTAGCGTCGTGTTCAAGAGTCGTACCGTCGTGTTCAAGGGTCGTACAGTCGTGCTCAAGGGTCGTACCGTCGTGCTCATGGGTCGTACCAATATCCATACCTCTCCCATGGACGAGAAAAGATCCATCATTAACATTTGCCTATTTTTCAGAAGAATCAGCAGAAGAATGTACACAATGTAACAACCGAACGATCAATTATGCAATGCAATATTTCATGAGTATATATATATATATATATATATATATATATATATATATATATATATATATATATATATATATATATATATATATATTATCCCTGGGGATAGGGGATTAAGAATACTTCCCACGTATTCCCTGCGTGTCGTAGAAGGCGACTAAAAGGGGAGGGAGCGGGGGGCTGGAAATCCTCCCCTCTCCTTTTTTTTTTTTTTTTAATTTTCCAAAAGAAGGAACAGAGGGGGCCAGGTGAGGATATTCCAAAAAAGGCCCAGTCCTCTGTTCTTAACGCTACCTCGCTAACGCGGGAAATACGAATAGTTTAAAAGAAGAAAGATATATATATATATATATATATATATATATATATATATATATATATATATATATATATATATATATATATATATAAGACATTTAAAATCATACCTAGACGTCACGTACCATTTTTTTTTCCTACCACGGGAATCAGGTCCTGTGAGAGAGACATGAGAACATGCAGTTCTTCACCGCTGTTTGCCTCGTAATGACCAGTGTATATACAAGACGCTGGTGTACGTGAGGACGGGGAAACCTGACTAAACACAGGATCACTTGAAGGATCTTCTCACCGGCGAAGACGTAGTCCCTTTGGGCAAGACGGTGCGATTCCTTAGGTACGACGGTACAGTTCCAAGGGTCAGACGGTACGATTCCTCGGGTACGACGGTCGGTTCCAAGGGTACGACGGTACGATTCCTTAGGTACGACGGTACCATTCTTTCAGCAAAGAGATACGACCCTTGAGCCGAACGTGACGATCGTTCGAACAAGCATTAGGCACGACGGGACTACCCTTGAGCTAAACGGTACAATTCTTGTACACGACGGTACGATCCCTGAGCACGATCAAGCACGACGGTACGACTCTTAAGCATGGCGAACTGGCCTCTCACCTGACCCTCTCTAAAACCCAGGGGTCGTAGCATCGTGCTCAGGGGTCGTCCACTCCGTGGCTCAAGGGTCGTCAAACACGGCGATGAAGTGTGGCAGCGCGTCCTGGTCATGAGGTCACCGACCCCTGCAGTGGTGGTGTACAAGCCAAGGTAAGGAGCAGATAACATCCTGTACATTTCCTGGCCACACATACAACTCCACACGCACCACAGGAAATCCTTTGAGACTCATCATAATGCTGGTCTGTTAAGTCTACATTCATGTATAGAGAGGTGCTCAGTTTCTGGATGTCTGTGGGTGAGGCTATGGTTTGGTACAAAGTAACTTAAACTGCAGGTCTCTATCGTAACTTAGACAAGCTATGATTTACTACAGAGCAACTTAGAAAGTATTGTAAGTTTCTATCATGACTTAAGCTATAATCTACTACAGAGTAACTTGGGGAACTGTAAGTCTCTGTCGTAAGTTAAGCTATAATTCACAGCAGAGTAACTGAGACAAAAAATGCAAGTCTTCATAGTAACTTAGACGAGATAGGGTTACTATTGAGTAACCCAGACAAAATGCAAGTCTCTATCGTAACTTAGACAAACTATAATTTACTACAGAGTAATTCAACCAAATGCAAATCAACATCGTAACTTAGAAAAGCTATGATTTACCACAGGGTAACTTAGACAAACTGCAAATCTCCATCGTAACTTAGACAAATTATAATCTACTACGTAGTAACTCAAGACAAAACTGTCAATCTCCATCGTAACTGAGTCAAGCTATAATTTACCACGTAGTAACTCTAACAAAGGTGCAAATCTTCATCGTACGACTATTACAAAGTAACTCAGACAAGGTGCAAATCTTCACCTTCGGATACAACTGCCGGTCTTCCATGTACGAGCATCTTAACACTGTCCACTAACCCCGAAGAGCTTTACGTTACCCCGACGTACTCTACACGAGACCTCTCACTGCATCCTGGACTCGATGGTGTGTGTGTGTGTGTGTGTGTGTGTGTGTGTGTGTGTGTGTGTGTGTGAGTGTGTGTGTGTGTGTGTGTGTGTGTGTGTGTGAGTGTGTGTGTGTGTGAGTATGTAACGATTCGCCAAGATTAAACTTGGCACAGGCTCTTGTCAATGACAACCCGTTCTCAGGTGTGCCATTACTGGCACAGATTGGATGTGTGTGCTCGGGGTGCCATTACTGGCACAGGTCGGGTGAACGTAGGCTCGGGCAGCCCCTGTGTACCTGGAGGCGGATGTGTGCGTTGTGTGAAATGTGACGAAATGATTCCTCCCAGCAACTGATCGATCGAGTCCTCTGAACTCGCCCTTTTCAGAGGAAAATATACGGATACCGTACGCACTTCCTGTGCCTACGAAATCGGACATTTCGGATTAACGAAACAAAAGTGGGCGTACTCCGGATACTATGGGTCATAAACATCATTTACATATCTCTTTACCATGAACTTAATATCTAAATAAGCTATACTTGACATTATCTCAATAATTTATGTAATTTCATTCTAATCTTGACGGTGTTTGACTAAGCTGGGTACACAAGGCAGTTTGGTCTCCCTGGTCTGATTGAATTAAATAGTTCTCTAATTCTGGGATATAATGGGATAAAGCGAGGACGGGGTACAGGAAAAAAAAAAGTGACGTCAGAGGCCACGTGACCTGTGTTTACATCAGCCGCCATACTGGACATCCGGGAGCCTTGAAGAGATAGGGAGGGAGTAAGCGTTGCCAATACTTTCAGGGATAAACGCCCGCTCTTATTACGCACCCCTGCGTCCGTGTGAGTCTCTCGGCCACGAACGGCAGCGGTGAACACCACCACACCAGTCCGTTCTTGAAGCCAGTCTCACATCCGTTCGTACACACATCCGTCCGTCTGCTGAGCACTGCCCATCTATGTTTAGCACCCGAGAGGTGGGACTGGGAGGGGGGGGGGGGGGGGGGTTTATGATACCTTAAGACAGTCATTCCATTCAAAATAATAAGGATTATGGCCACTGGTGAGCTGGGGTTAGGGCTGAAGGTGAGAAAGTAGCGAGGCGGCCACGGGTCAACTATAATATAACAAGAGTGAAGGTTACTGTAATGTAGACTTGAAGGAGCCACCTCCGCTACCGGCCATTACCTTACCCAACACCGGACACCTTCCCCCACTCCTCCAACGCCTCCCTAGGACTGTAACTCCTCATCCCATCTTATAACTCTTCCTCCAAACTTCCATCCTTTAACTCCTCTCTCGATTCTTCAACTAGATTTAATGATGACTCGTCATCCATCCTTCAACACTTCCACTCCACAAGAATCCTCCCTTCCACTCCTCCACCATCCCCTCCACCCTTCCACTCCTCCACCATCCCCTCCACCCTTCCACTCCTCCATCATCCCCTCCACCCTTCGCCTCCAGGTACCAGGCCAGAGGGACGACATTAGGGCAGTGCAAGTGCCTCTGGGCGGGGTGGGTGTGTGTGTGTGTGTGGAGGCAGGAGGAGGAGGGGATGGCAGAGCATAAATCATCTTCAATCTCAATCTGCTTTCAGTCCCCTCCTCCTACCCGCCCTCCACCACCTCCTGCTGCTGCCGCTACTCCTCCTTCAACCCCGCCCTCTTGCCCCTCCAACACCCCCCCCAACCCAACCCACGTAAACCTTGCAGTGGTCACAGTACAGAGGTTCCTTCTACACCGAACATCATCATCATGTACTAACTGTTATGACAAAAAACTTAACATAATTAAAGCACGGGTGAACATAGTCCACACACAACACTAAATGTGGATCAACTTATGAGACAATAAATCGCTTACGTTGAACAGTTTCCCTTTATGCACCACATGAACACGACACTACAACTATTGACACCAGAGTGTGATCACCTAACACGACACTGTGATCACTGAGAACGACAGTGTGATCACTGAACACGACAGTGCGATCACTGAACACGACGGTGTGATCACTGAACACGACAGTGCGATCATTAAACACGACAGTGCGATCACTGAACACGACAGTGTGATCCCTGAACACGACGGTGCGATCACTGAACACGACAGTGCGGTCACTGAACACGACAGTGTGATCACTGAACACGACAGTGTGATCCTTGAACACGACGGTGCGATCACTGAACACGAATGTGATCAATGAACACGACAGTGTGATCACTGAACACGACAGTGTGATCCCTGAACACGACGGTGCGATCACTGAACACGACAGTGATCACTGAACACGAGTGTGATTACTGAACACGACAGTGTCATCACCTAACACGACAGTGTGATCACTGAACACGAGTGTGATCACTGAACACGACAGTGTGATCACTGAACACGACAGTGTGATCACTGAACACGAGGTGCGATCACTGACCACGACAGTGTGATCACTGAACACGACGGTGCGATCACTGAACACGGCAGTGTGATCAATGAACACGACGGTGTGATCACTGAACACGACGGTGCGATCACTGAACACGACAGTGCGATCACTGAGCACGACAGTGTGATCCCTGAACACGACAGTGCGATCACCTAACACGACAGTGTGATCACTGAACACGACAGTGTGATCCCTGAACATGACGGTGCGATCACTGAACACGACAGTGCGGTCACTGAACACGACAGTGTGATCACTGAAGACGACGGTGTGATCACTGAACACGACAGTGCGATCACTGAACACGAGTGTGACCACCGAACACGACAGTGCGATCACTGAACACGACAGTGTGATCACTGAACACGACGGTGCGATCACTGAACACGAATGTGATCACTGAACACGAGTGTGATCACTGAACACGACAGTGTGATCACTGAACACGACGGTGCGATCACTGAACACGACAGTGCGATCACCTAACACGACAGTGTGATCACTGCACACGACAGTGTGATCACTGAACACGACAGTGTGATCACTGCACACGACAGTGTGATCACTGAACACGACGGTGCGATCACTGAACACGACGGTGTGATCACTGAACACGACAGTGCGATCACTGAACACGACCGTGTGATTACTGAACACGACAGTACGATCACTGAACACGACAGTGTGATCACTGAACACGACAGTGTGATCACTGCACACGACAGTGTGATCACTGAACACGACGGTGCGATCACTGAACACGACGGTGTGATCACTGAACACGACAGTGCGATCACTGAACACGACAGTGCGATCACTGAACACGACAGTGTGATTACTGAACACGACAGTGCGATCACTGAACACGACAGTGCGATCACTAAACACGACGGTGCGATCACTGAACACGACAGTGTGATCACTGAACACGACGGTGTGATCACTGAACACGACAGTGTGATCACTGAACACGACGGTGTGATAACTGAACACGACAGTGCGATCACTGAACATGACGGTGTGATCACTGAACACGACAGTGTGATCACTGAACACGACGGTGTGATCACTGAACACGACAGTGCGATCACTGAACACGACAGTGTGATCACTGAACACGACGGTGTGATCACTGAACACGACAGTGTGATCACTGAACACGACGGTGTGATCACTGAACACGACAGTGTGATCATTGAACACGACGGTGTGATCATTGAACACGACGATGTGGTTCTTGTGTCGGGCTTCAGGTCGTCCGGGTGCGAATAATACATTTAAGACAGATTAAGATGATTCTAACAGCCCGTCTCACAACTGGCGGCTGACGTGTCCGTCCACACACGTCAGGCTATGTGTTCGTCATCTCTATTTATACGTCCGTCCGTCAGTACGTCAACTAATTTCGCCCAAAACTGGCTGAGCGGATTTCCAGCATTTTTTCTTTTTTTGTTTTGTCATGCAATCAAAATGGCCGCCAACTGAAAAGCCTCTTACTAGCGAAAACGGGAATCAAGCTCTCCATGCACGAGCAGGGCAAGGCAGTTGTACCAATGCTTGAACTATAAATGATTTCCTCTATATTCCAGCAAAACAATTCGACTGACGTACTTCTTTTCTCTCCCGTCCCAATCCTTGCTAGTAATTTACTGTTGAATTACTATTAATTTACTTTAATCAAGCACTGAAGTAGACCGCGAAAAATTAAGGAGAGAAAATACGACCCACGTATCTCGTGCGTGTCGTAGAAGTCGACAAAGATGTGCGGGAGCGGGGGCAGATGGAAATCCTGCCTTCCTCTATGATTACTTCCCAAAAGATGGATCAGGGGAGGAACCAAGTAAGGATACTTCCCAAACGGCTCAGTCGTCTGTTCCTTACGCTGCCTCGACGAAAAGGGAAACGACAAAAAGGTACGAAATAATAATAATAATAATAATAATAATGATAATAATAATAAACACAAAGCTCAAATGTTCTATTTTCTACGTTATATATATATATATATATATATATATATATATATATATTGAGAAGACACGGAACATACGAATAAAATTTGGTGTAATATCCATTTACTGGATAATAACAGCAGCGTTAATTGTCCCAAGTTTATTTACTGCATAACCACAACGGTTTACCGGTCATTTAAGTAAATTATTATAAATATCATTAATGTTTATTTAGGAATCGCGTCGCATATAACAATCGTCCGAAAAACAAAAAAAAACTGGAGGGAAAGCAAATATTTACATCAAAAAGGTTTTCTATTCACAGTACATCCTCTCTCTCTCTCTCTCTCTCTCTCTACGTGTCTTTTAAAATAAGAAATATGAAATAAATCCGAACTTGAAATTCTGTATTCAGCAGTACCTTTGTCCGTCTTCCAATACGGCATCTGAATGCACCCAAAACGGGCGACCAAAACAAAGCGTGACGTCACGGGTGGCGGGGGTGCCAGATCTCTAATATCTTGGTGTTTATTTGGCTCCACTATCAGCCGCCTCCGACCAATGTCACCCCCCAACCCCAGCGGCTTCACCCAGCTGTACGGGGGTGGTTGGCAGCTGGAGGAACGCCTCTCCTGCGCGTCGATAATGAACTTTCCTCCCCGACGTGTATATATACCTTCTATGCTGTAGATTTTCTCCCCTGTCGCAACAAGTTAAAGCTTCATACGCATGGTAACAATTAGAAGCACTGGGCGCATGACAACAATTAGAAGCACTGGACGCATGGCGACAAATTTGGAGTACAAGACGCATGCAACAATTTGGTGCTTTAGACGCATGACAACAATCTGGAGCCCTAAACGCATGGCGTCTGTCAACAAACGTTTTGCACTGATCATTTGACAAATAAAATATATTTCAGGTGCATAATGATTGATGTGTACTCATTGTACACGGTGGTACGACCGCTGAGCACGACGACACGACCTTCTTAAGCACGACGGTACGACTTCTTTCCGTATGAAGGCCCATCTACTGACACAAGGGTCAGGTCGAACGAACACATACACGTATTCCCGTCTCATTCGAGAAATTGAGGCAACTATACAAGACGGCCTTCACCTGGCGCGATAAACCACACACACACACACACACACATATATATATATATATATATATATATATATATATATATATATATATATATATATATATATATATATATATATATATATATATATATATATATATATTCCAATGATTCCACGCGGAAAATGAAACACGATAAATTCCCAAGTGCACTTTCGAGTAAGAATCACATCATCAGGGGAGACACAAGAGAGAAATATAACAGTCAGTTGATATACATCGAAGAGACAAAGCTAGGACGCCATTTGGTAAAAATGCTATTGTCCAAATGGCATACTAGCTACGTATCTTCGTTGTATATCAACTGACTGTTATATTTCTCTCTTGTGTCTCCCCTGATGATGTAATTATTACACGAAAGTGCACTTGGGAATTTATCGCGTTTCATTTTCCCCGTGGACTCATGGGAATATACTTGATCACGCGCAAAATTGTGATCCTTTCCAATATATATATATATATATATATATATATATATATATATATATATATATATATATATATATATATATATAAATATATATATATATATATATATATATATAAATATATATATATATATATATATATATATATATATATATATATATATATATATATATATACACTTCTCAATCATAAGGAATCCCTCTTTACCCTGCCACTGACTGTGGCGCTACCTTGAAGCTGCAGAAGCCTCATAAGAGAGATTCTGGGATTATATAATAGTATATAAATCTATAACACTATACCATTTCTAAATAAAAAAAAAATCGTGTCCATGATACATCTGTAGCGACCCAGAGTCGCTCCGCAAATTGTCACCTTACGAGCGACGGTGACCTGACGTGATGACAGGTCACGAGTCTCCAGACGCCTTAGTCCCGAGGACCGCCCCTTGCCTCTTATATACCCTGGGGGCATCACCGCAGGACGGCGGACGACACTGTGCGGGGGCGACACCGGGTCGCTACGCGTCAATATCTGGTCCAAATGGCATACAAATAATCCAGAGTTCTGAAGATACATAAACACAAAATCCCATACTAGAAAAATAAATGAGAAATTGCCGTTTAACAGACTATTACTGGCAAATGATAAACAAGTCTCGACACAACCCTTCGTCTGTGGGGCGCAAGGCGTGGTGGAGGTCGTGCCACGGCCACGCCTCTCTATCCTGAGTCACATCCATCTATATTTGTACGACTCTATACACTCGAGGGTGTTGTGGGCGTGTGCACTACCTTACCCCACGCCACACAGCGTGTGGCCCGGGGAATAAAGCGATTAAATTAACCTTCAGCGACGCCCCACCTCGGGCGTCGCTACAGAATGTGTGGAGCTGGAGTGAAGGGAGGCACCTAATAGTACTGTGTGTGTGTGTGGATGGTCGTTTTTCTCTTGAGAATAAAATCTTTGACAATTTTACTTGTCTGGGACGCCTGGGAAAACATTATCAACACTCCCAGATGATATCTTATGTTAAGCCTTCTGTTACCACACAGGTTTTCTACAGCAAGATCTTTTTCAGTCCCTGTTATCAAACATGTCTCAGACATACTGAGGTGGTGGTGGTGGTGGTGGTGGGGGGGGGTTGTTCCATGGCGGTGGTACTGTGGTGGAGGATACTACGGTGGTGTTGAAGGGAACCCTAGTGCTGGTGGGGACTTCCACAGTACTGGTGGAGGGTACTGTGGTGGAGATGAGGGGTACCTGGTGCTAGTAGTGGGGTGGATTACCAATGTGCTGGTGGAGGGAGGGTAGTGTGGTGGTGGTGATGAGATGGGAGTGTGGTGTGCGTTTTGCACGAGCGACGAAGAGTCACAAGAGAGGGATCACCAGGAGTGGCGGGGGAGGAAGGTAGTGAGAGAGGCCGGGAGGGGGAGAGGAAGGCTGATGCGGGAGCCAGGGAGAAGGAGAGGGAGACGAACAAACGAAGAGATGGAGGAGAAAACGATGAGTGGGTACGGCAAGACAGGAGGGAGAGGTCCTGATTGGCTGGGTGAGATGAGGAGGAGATAAACACAGAGGATGGGAGGCCTGAGTGCCAGTGAACCAGGGCAGAGGACAAGGTCACAGGGCAGGGAGAGGTGAGAGCGAAGAAGACCACGGGATGTGAGGTGAGGAAGACAAGGTCATACTGTGGGGAGAGGTGAGAGTGAAGGAGAGCAGGAGAGATGAGGTGAGGAAGACAAGGTCATACTGTGGGGAGAGGTGAGAGCGAATGATGGGAGGGGGGGGGCAAATAAACCCTGGATCCTAGACAGTATCACCATGGAAGGAATCAAAAGACAAGAGGTGAATATATATATATATATATATATATATATATATATATATATATATATATATATATATATATATATATATATATATATATATACATATATATATACATATATATATATATATATATATATATATATATATATATATATATATATATATATATATATATATATATATATATTTTCATACTATTCGCCATTTCCCGCGTTAGCAAGGTAGCGTTAAGAACAGAGGACTGGGCCCCTGAGGGAATATCCTCACCTGGCCTCGTTCTCTGTTCCTTCTTATGGAAAATTAAAAAAAAAAAAATATCCACCCTGGGGATAGGGGAGAAAGAATACTTCCCACGTATTCCCTGCGTGACTAAAAGGGAAGGGAGCGGGGGGGCTGGAAATCCTCCCCTCTCATTTCTTTTTTAATTTTCCAAAATAAGGAACAGAGAAGGGGGCCAGGTGAGGATATTCCCTCAAAGGCCCAGTCCTCTGTTCTTAACGCTACCTCGCTATCGCGGGAAATGGCGAATAGTATGAAAGAAAAAGAAATATATAAATATATATTTTTTTTTCCATAAATATTCGCCATTTCCTGCGTTAGCGAGATAGCATTAAGAACATAGGACTGAGCCTTAGAGGGTATATCCTCACTTGGCCCCCTTCTCTGTTCCTTCTTTTGGAAAATTAAGAAAATAAAAATGAGTCGTCTGGAAAGGGAAAATGCAGCGAGCTAAGCAGGAGCGCAAAATTTGCAGCTTTGGCATGAGGGATGCTGTAGTATGCTGAATCGATGACTGCAATGCTGAAGACATGGGTAGGTGTCCGGAGCGCAGACGAGAAAGTGTGACTCGAGCGTGTGTGGGGAGAGTGTAGTTTGAGATGGATGTATGTGCGGTGGAATGAGTTTCAGCTTGCGCTTGGTTACGGTTGTTTAGTGTCTGTCCCGTCATTTCGGTGGGAACATGTCTTGTCAGTGTGGCGTTATCTAGGTGTGGGGTAATCTGTGAGAAGAGGTGGATGAAGCGAGAGGCTTCGGCGATCTTTTAATGCTGCATGAAGGTTGGTGAGTGGTTACAAAGTGGCTCAGAGCAGATGGGGTCAGCGCTGATAAAGAGAACTGGGAGTCGAGCAAGCTAAGGTGGAACTAAATTGGAAGCATACTAGCTTAGATGTGGAGGTGTTGAGCGTTCGTGGTTACCGAGCAAACAGTGACGGTTCTCAGTGTTCAGTTTTGTATGGTCTAAACCTTTGTTATTCCTGCATCTTGACAAGGTGGATGACCAAGGAGGCTGTCCGTCGTTGTGTATAATGAACAAGGTGGATGACCAGGGAGGCTGTCCGTCATTGTGTATAATGAACAAGGTGGACGACCAGGGAGGCGGTCCGTCGTTGTGTATAATGAACAAGGTGGATGACCAGGGAGGCTGTCCGTCGTTGTGTATAATGAACAAGGTGGATGACCAAGGAGGCGGTCCGTCGTTGTGTATAATGAACAAGGTGGATGACCAGGGAGGCGGTCCGTCGTTGTGTATAATGAACAAGGTGGATGACCAGGGAGGCTGTCCGTCGTTGTGTATAATGAACAAGGTGGATGACCAAGGAGGCTGTCCGTCGTTGTGTATAATGAACAAGGTGGATGACCAAGGAGGCGGTCCGTCGTTGTGTATAATGAACAAGGTGGATGACCAGGGAGGCGGTCCGTCGTTGTGTATAATGAACAAGGTGGATGACCAGGGAGGCGGTCCGTCGTTGTGTATAATGAACAAGGTGGATGACCAGGAAGGCGGTCCGTCGTTGTGTATAATGAACAAGGTGGACGACCAAGGAGGCTGTCCGTCGTTGTGTATAATGAACAAGGTGGATGACCAGGGAGGCGGTCCGTCGTTGTGTATAATGAACATATGCCTGTCATAAACAAAGGGAGCTTCTGTGATGTAAAGACGCATTTTGTCTCCACTGTGCTTATGTATTTCATGGAGTCTGCCATCTGCTGTTTTGCTCGTTTGGTGTCAGGCTGGTTTTCTAAGAGACCAGGATGCAACTCGCTGAAGGTGCAGAGCGATATGCCCAGAGAGGGTGGTGTTGGCGGTGACTCCTCCATACTTTATGTCATTAAGGAGTTTACAGCCTCCTCCTTGACGTGTGGACTCATAAATTACATGTGAGCTCTGGGGAGGATTCTGGTTCCAGGTGAGGTTGTTGACCATAGCGAATTTCTTTAGTCTTCGTGTTCTTGTAGGAGATTATGAGTCGAGTCTGTCGTTGTGTTGTGTGCACTTGTTGCTGTTGGAGATGAGGCTACAGTGTAGACTTTCCTCTGTTTTGTAAACCGAGAACATCTGGTTACGAGAGAGGATCTCATGTTTGCACCTGAGGAGGATGTTTGTAGCGTTACAAGTGTTACTGATGTTGTTCAGCTAGAGGCAAATCTGCTTTTTTCCCCTGCGCTGGACATTCCGCTGTTGATGAGGGTCTGTTTTAGGCGCTGGGTTTTGTTACGAGATAATGGAAGACGTCTTATACCTTCGTGAGAAGGTCTTGGCACCAGCCCTGGAAAGCCACAAATGGTGTTAACACACCATCCAATATCACTAGACCTTCTCAGGACATAGGTAGCGTTCTGACCGCAGCCGTTGTTAAAGAGAATGTCTTAAGAAAGAAATGAGGTAATGGAGAGGAATACAAAAGGAATTCAAACTGCAACAGACCACTGGATGCCCCCCTCCAGGCTGTTTGTGAAGATGTAAGAAACTTACAGATTAGTGTGGTACACGTTGGAAGTCAAACAGGTAATTCTGGGAGAAAAACCTGCAAACTGTCAGTGTGACTAAGGCTGGCGCAGCTCAGGTCAGGAGAGGATTATCCGTGGAGCGGATGGCGCTGCCGACCAAAGCCCACCAAATAAATATAGGAAAAATATATAAGGCCACCCGAAGAAGCTGACTAAAACATACAATACGACAGGAAAAACAGGACCTGGAGAAATATTGTTCATGGCGTAACGTTAGTGGCGTAGCGAGGGGATGGGGCTGGGGGCCGCAGTCCCATCCAACACCTTTTCTAAGGGTAAGGATTCAGGGAGGCAAATGCACTGCTATTTGAGCCCATCAAAACAGTTTTAAGTTTGGGTAAATATACTGGCCTATGTTTTCATACTTAAAATACGAATCACATTCGTAACTTACTGAATTTGAACATACTTAATTACATGTACACTTAGACCAGTTATGCCTAAGTCCATCTTGACATAAATCCAGCCCTGGCTCTGCTCCGATGTAAATTTCAAGACCTCCTCCCCCCCTAAAAAATACCCCTGGCTGTGTAGCGAAACATTTCTAAATGAACTGCTCCCGTAATATATGATGCTACGGTGTAGACATTCCTCTGTTTTGTAAACTTATCGTGTTTCATTATCCCCGTGGACTCATAGGAATATATATATATATATATATATATATATATATATATATATATATATATATATATATATACAAAAACACACACATACACGCTAAATCCGCAGCAAAAGGTAGTTACCATTAATAAAACAGAAAGGTCACGCGTGAAAATAGCAGCAGAGCAACAGCAAAATAATAGCGGTAAGGGCGGGCGTGACGACACGCTGGAGGCACAGGAACGGTCACGAGACGATGAATAATGTTACCGAGGGGACGAACGGAGACGTGAGGGAAAACGACGATGATCAAAGAATAAAGAAAAGCAAGATAGGAAAGACAATGGAAATAAAGACAAAGCCGTCTTAGAAGACAGAGAACAGTCGTCCCAGGAAGGAATAAAGAGATTTGAGAATACAAGAATTCTAAATTAAAAACAAACTAAATCTAATACACAGTATGACAAAACCTGCTTAACCTAATACACACGACACTACAAGCAATAAACAGCGAGAGCAAAAACACAGACGTAAAGGGGCAGGATCAAGGGAAGGCAGGAGACAAGGCAGGGATAATGGCGGGTGAGGAGGAATGTGAGGTCTGGCAGGAGGAAGGAGCCATTGAGGCCCCAGATGTGCTGTGTATAAGAAGAGGTAGACATCGCACCCTCTCCCTCGTCAAGTGAGTCTCACACTAGGCAAGACATGGCGGCACCTCCCTCTTACCAACCACACCAATCTATCCTTCATTTTTATCATGTTATTCCAATAAATCCATCCTTGGATTTATATTATACCTATTTCTTATGATAAAGCACAATCAAATTATCACACAATAATGAACAGAACATTGAGTATAGAGAGGAGAAAAATATGAGTATTAGGAACAAGTAGCAACCGGTCTGAACAGTGAGCTTCGACCAGACTTGGGCCGGTGGACGCATGCAAGTCACAGTACAGTCCGCCCTGAATAAACAGACCTCCTATTGACCCGCTCCTCTCTGTGTCACAGTATATAATCACACTAATGTCCTTTTGCAGCCAGAGATCGATAGGAGGGCAATACTACTGCACTCGTGAAGCCTTAACACTCCCAAGCTTTGACACACCACACTGTTCCAGTAGGGCAGCGCGCGTTGTACTCGCCTCTCAGTTGTTATGCAACTATATATCCTCTATGTGCTCAACGCCCGGAATTTACGACAGTTTATACGTTCTGAAGAGGAAGTTCTAGATCTGTCATTATGAATTTGGCAGGGGGTAAGTAATACCAGATACAGTGGATTTTGAGGATTTTCTTCTTTGTCTGAACATACCGGTAAAAAAAGGTTCTGTTTATGGTGATACGTTGTGCGGGGTCACACAGCCAAAACTCATTTATGAAACATCATGAAGGTATTCGTATACATCACATGTCTTCATACGAGCCTAAAGATCAACTAGAACCCGCCTGTACCTCGACCATTTGATTAAATTCGCATAAAATCATTACACTAAAAGTTCTCGCATCCAACTCGAACTCACTAATGGGAGAGAAAACGTTAATGCGTTACCTACTACCACTGTTCCTAATATATATATCATAAATATGAGAAGAGAATATTCTGGGACTCGTTGGGTGTGAGAGGTGTGCATATTTCTGGGAGCCTGGCGACCCTGGCTGAGGTGAACCAAGGGGACAAGGACGGCTGCGGGTGGGAGTTGGGGGGAAGTAGGGAGGGAGGGAGAGGACGGGAGAGGACAGGGAGATATGCTACTTGCACGACAACAACCTATACCACCACAGTCAGCGTGGCTCTCGGGCAGATACAAGCAAGCACCACCACTATAATCACCACCTACGTTGAGGAAATTAAGCCTTACGCAAAGCATGAGAATAAACTATTTAATAATACAAATAGACACTAGTTAAGTACTTGACTTTGAATGCTACATCTGGACATGCTTAAACATCGAAAGACTAGCCAGCGATTTCTTCAAGCAATATACTTGTCAGAAACTCAGCAAAATCTAAGTACCATGGGGGTCATAAGCATATTGAGAGCGTGTGTGGTAAGACTTGCAATGATCTTCAACACCTCTAGAGGGTGTCTGTCGTAGATATCTCAAGTCGGAGGACGTAGCTTGATTACTGACCCGGGCAAGTGATCGGCCTTAACCCCAAAGAACCAATCAACCAACAACCTGAATACCCACCAGAAAACCGGGTGCTACAAGGCAGGAAAACACCAATAATGGTACATACAAGCCACAGGCCAGATAGATGCACCCCTCCAGCATGGAACAAGGGAACGCACGTCCATTACCCAGTCGAAGTCACACAAATAGTAGTTCCAACAGCTCACTCCCTGTGGCAAAGGGAAGCGTCCACACTCAACAGAAAGAATTTGGAGTTATATACGAACGGAAAGAAGCCGACGTTAAAGAAAAGTGAAGTGTCTTACAAGCAAGACCAGGTAAACAGAGACGAACAAATCCTTTTTAAGTAAAAGACAAAACAAAATAAGTTCGGGGCACAGGGGGAAAGCAGGCGAGACAAGGGTGCACAGACTCAGCCACCTCCCGCGCGCACACACACACACACACACACACACACACACACACAAAACTACATCTTGTCAAGTCCAGGATTCTCCCCATGCTGTGCTACTCACCAGTTCCTCCCCACCTACCTGGCCTCCCCATACTGTGCTACTCCCCAAGATCCTCCCCACCTACCTGGCCTCCCCATGCTGTGCTACACCCCACTTCCTCCCCACCTACCTGGCCTCCCCATGCTGTGCTACACCCCAGTTCCTCCCCACCGACCTGGCCTCCCCATGCTGTGCTACTCCCAAGTTCCTCCCTACCTACCTGGCCTCCCCATACTGTGCTACTTCCCGGTCTCTTCCCACCCACCTAGCCTCCCCATACTGACCTACTCCCCAGTCCTCAACCATCCTGGTATACCATAAAGATGCAATATGTCTGTTGCCTTACCACACTTCTCATACAGATGAAATGTTACCTTATCTCACACGTGTCATACAGATGCACTATGTCCTTATCACAGACTTATACAGATGCAAAGTCTGTTACCTAATCACAGACGTGTCACACAGGCGCAATATGTCTGTCACTTTACCACAGCCGTGTCACACATATGCAATATATCTGTCACCTTACCACGGACTCATCACATGATCGCCAGCACACTTTCATACAGACGCCAAATCACAAATATGTGGACACCTGAACACAGATATAAGTCACTAATATGTGGACACCTGAACACAGATATAAGTCACTAATATGTAGACACCTGAACACAGATATAAGCTCAACACTTCCATTATCTGTTTCAGGCATCCTGCACCTCATCACTTTGCCATCATGTGCAAGTTCTGCATGATCAATATGACTCGAATTTCATGGATGTAGACCAGGTAAACTTTGCTGAATTGTATACCCACTCTCCCAACCCCATGAAATGTTAGGCAGCAAACTAAACAAATATTTCATTATACAATGCAGCATCTACATAGCTTATGAAGGCCCCACTACGTCACGTTCAAATTATAATATATATATATATATATATATATATATATATATATATATATATATATATATATATATATATATATACACGTTCAAATTATAATATATATATATATATATATATATATATATATATATATATATATATATATCAACTCTATGGTGTGGGAGGCAAGTTGTTAGAAGCAGTGAAAAGTTTTTATCGAGGATGTAAGGCATGTGTACGTGTAGGAAGAGAGGAAAGTGATTGGTTCTCAGTGAATGTAGGTTTGCGGCAGGGGTGTGTGATGTCTCCATGGTTGTTTAATTTGTTTATGGATGGGGTTGTTAGGGAGGTAAATGCAAGAGTCCTGGAAAGAGGGGCAAGTATGAAGTCTGTTGGGGATGAGAGAGCTTGGGAAGTGAGTCAGTTGTTGTTCGCTGATGATACAGCGCTGGTGGCTGATTCATGTGAGAAACTGCAGAAGCTGGTGACGGAGTTTGGTAAAGTGTGTGAAAGAAGAAAGTTAAGAGTAAATGTGAATAAGAGCAAGGTTATTAGGTACAGTAGGGTTGAGGGTCAAGTCAATTGGGAGGTGAGTTTGAATGGAGAAAAACTGGAGGAAGTGAAGTGTTTTAGATATCTGGGAGTGGATCTGTCAGCGGATGGAACCATGGAAGCGGAAGTGGATCATAGGGTGGGGGAGGGGGCGAAAATTTTGGGAGCCTTGAAAAATGTGTGGAAGTCGAGAACATTATCTCGGAAAGCAAAAATGGGTATGTTTGAAGGAATAGTGGTTCCAACAATGTTGTATGGTTGCGAGGCGTGGGCTATGGATAGAGTTGTGCGCAGGAGGATGGATGTGCTGGAAATGAGATGTTTGAGGACAATGTGTGGTGTGAGGTGGTTTGATCGAGTAAGTAACGTAAGGGTAAGAGAGATGTGTGGAAATAAAAAGAGCGTGGTTGAGAGAGCAGAAGAGGGTGTTTTGAAATGGTTTGGGCACATGGAGAGAATGAGTGAGGAAAGATTGACCAAGAGGATATATGTGTCGGAGGTGGAGGGAACGAGGAGAAGAGGGAGACCAAATTGGAGGTGGAAAGATGGAGTGAAAAAGATTTTGTGTGATCGGGGCCTGAACATGCAGGAGGGTGAAAGGAGGGCAAGGAATAGAGTGAATTGGAGCGATGTGGTATACAGGGGTTGACGTGCTGTCAGTGGATTGAATCAAGGCATGTGAAGCGTCTGGGGTAAACCATGGAAAGCTGTGTAGGTATGTATATTTGCGTGTGTGGACGTGTGTATGTACATGTGTATGGGGGGGGGGGGGTTTGGGCCATTTCTTTCGTCTGTTTCCTTGCGCTACCTCGCAAACGC
This sequence comes from Panulirus ornatus, assembly GCF_036320965.1. Lineage (NCBI taxonomy): Eukaryota > Metazoa > Arthropoda > Malacostraca > Decapoda > Palinuridae > Panulirus > Panulirus ornatus. The sequence continues at coordinate 17,391,997 of NC_092235.1, forward strand.
GGGAGACAGCGACAAAGTATAAAAAAAAAAAAAAAAAAAAAAAAAAAAAAAAAAAAAAAAATATATATATATATATATATATATATATATATATCTTATCCCTGGGGATAGGGGATTAAGAATACTTCCCACGTATTCCCTGCGTGTCGTAGAAGGCGACTAAAAGGGGAGGGAGCGGGGGGCTGGAAATCCTCCCCTCTCGTTTTTTTTTTTTTTAATTTTCCAAAAGAAGGAACAGAGGGGGCCAGGTGAGGATATTCCAAAAAAGGCCCAGTCCTCTGTTCTTAACGCTACCTCGCCAACGCGGGAAATGGCAAATAGTTTAAAAGAAAAAAAAAAAGAATATATATATATATATATATATATATATATATATATATATATATATATATATATATTCTTTATTTTTTATTTTGCTTTGTCGCTGTCTCCCGCGTTAGCGAGGTAGCGCAAGGAAACAGACGAAAGAATGGCCCAACCCACCCACATACACATGTACATACATGCACGTCCTTACACGCAAATATACATACCTATACATCTCAATGTATACATATATATATATACACACACAGACATATACATATATACACATGTACATAATTCATACTGTCTGCCTTTATTCATTCCCATCGCCACCCCGCCACACATGTAATAACAACCCCCTCCCCCTTATGTGCACGAGGTAGCGCTAAGAAGACAACAAAGGCCCCATTCGTTCGCTCAGTCTATATATATATATATATATATATATATATATATATATATATATATATATATATATATATATATATATATTTATCCCTGGGGATAGGGGAGAAAGAATACTTCACACGTATTCACTGCGTGTCGTAGAAGGCGACTAAAAGGGGAGGGAGCGGGGGGCTGGAAATCTTCCCCTCTTTTTTTTTTTTTTTAATTTTTCCAAAAGAAGGAACAGAGAAGGGGGCCAGGTGAGGATGTTCCCTCAGAGGCCCAGTCCTCTGTTCTTGACGCTACCTTGCTGATGCGGGAAATGGCGAAGTTTGAAAAAAAATATATATATATATTCTTAATTTTCCAAAAGAAGGAACAGAGAAGGGGGCCAGGTGAGGATATTCCCTCAGAGGCCCAGTCCTTTGTTCTTAACGCTACCTTGCTAACGCGGGAAATGGTGAATAGTTTGAAAGAAAAAAAAAGATATATATATATATATATATATATATATATATATATATATATATATATATATATATATATATATATATATATACACACACACACACACACACACACACACACACACACACACACACACACACACACACACACACAGCCAGTCGGATGGAAATTACACAGCTGAGGTATTACTAATATTACAGAAATGGGACGTCATGACAGCTACTTGTTAACTTTAAGACTAGGGTGAGCTGGATATTGCCACACTTTCGATAAGCATATGTGTGAGGAACATTCAGATAACCAGGGTGCGTGGCAGGTATACAGGGATGTTTAAAGAGTCAATATCATTCACAAAGATTATGAACTTCAATGAATGTTAAGTGGTGAATAATTACAGGAATACAGTAGTTGAAATACCACAAAGCCTAACAGAAAACTGAGCTGTTCACTTGCATGGCTGTGAACTTGTTCATGGACTGTTTATACGTTCACAACGGTAGGTAAGATGAGTGTTCTTAAATCTGTCTGTACGAGCTCGACTGGAGCGAGTCGAGTGTGGTGACGAACGGCGGTTCGTAGTGGAGATGGGCGTTAGGGGGGAGGAGAAGGTATCTGTGAAGGGAGGGTGTGAGAAATCTATAGCCAAACTGCCGTACATGTGAGTGTGTGTGTGTGTGTGTGTGTGTGTGTGTGTGTGTGAAGTAAGGATAACTTACACAAAACTTTTTCATCTGGTGGACGTTTGGAATGTAAGAGGCATGAATAATGTAGGAAGAATGAGCGCTGGGATGTGATCAGAATGTAATGGTCCGTAGCGACACCTGTGACGAGGCGTGGAGGGGAAACGACACGTGTCATAGCTGAATGATACGGTTGTGACGGATGAGGCGGGGGCACGAATGGATGATGTGACGGATGAGGGAGACCAGGGGCGACGTATGAGGGAGACCAGGAGTGGATGAAGTGGCTGTGACAGATGAGGGGGACCAGAGGAGGATGACGTGGCTGTGACAGATGAGGCAGGCATGAGTGGATGATGTGCCTGTGACGGATGAGGGGGACCAGAGGAGGATGACGTGGCTGTGACAGATGAGGCAGGCATGAGTGGATGATGTGACTGTGACGGATGAGGAAGCCATGAGGCTGTGACGAAGGAGCTCCTGTATACTCTGAATTACAGTTTTAATTGGCTCTCGATTCCTCAAGAACACAGATGAATTAGCCTTTATTTCCGAAGGAATATAGATTCATTAGCTTATCGTTACTCAGAAATACTTTAAATTGCTCCGGGTTACTCACGAACACATTAATCAACACTTGGTTACTCCTTAGTGCAAATGAATTACGCTTTCGGTCACTCACGAACACATTAATCAACATCTGGTTACTCTCAAGAACACTTCAATTAACACTTTGTTCCTCACGAACACACTAATTACTCAGAATAACATTAATCAGATCTTAGTGACACTTGAGCACAGATTGATTAGCTTTTAGTTGCTCAGCTACAATAACAAAGATTGGGATGAGTTATGATCACATTACGAGCTAGGTACACAGCACCAGGCTGGCAGGAGAAGGGCCCAGAGGGTAACCATGTAAGTGTAGAACAAGATGGGACCATTACGAGCAGTGAGGGTCTACATGGTGCTACAATCATCTTGCAACACATGAGGAAGGCGTTCGAGATTCTTTTTTTCATATTCGATTGGTAGTTATAATGTGACGGTGTCGGCCTTAATGACCCTGGGAGTCGATATGGCATAAGGCCAAATAGCTAACCAAACTTCGAGAGGAAACCCTCTTTACAATCTCTGGATACAGCGTTGGATACGAGTCTTGTAAGCCTAAGACACGACACACCTCCGACAACCCGTTTCGTATGACGTAATAGCTAACTCGGCGGATGTGAACGGTGAGGGATATATAAACTTTACTGTTCCCAACAGGCTCAGAACGCGGCCCTTCCACCCGCTACTGGTACCCCTTCAGCGACATGCCAGTCGGGCAATTTTCCAGGACCCTTATCTGGATCCAGGGCCTGGGGGCTCAGAATGAAGCCCTTACCCCTGACTTCTTACAGTCTTCAGGGAGGTAACAAGCACGCAAATACCCAAAGCCCTTTTCTGGACCCAGGCCCTGCGGGCTGAGACCTGACATCTACCTCCCTGGCTGGAGATAGCTGGCATTAGGACAAAGATGGACCCATTTCTCCACGGTGTAATGACACACACACTTGTCCCCCGAGGCCCTCCAGGAACTCATTACACTTGGCTAGTAAAGAAAAAAAAAGTTGTAAGCACAAGTGGAGTTACCGCCAGCCAAACATGGCTGACTCACAGGCTGGCTGGCTTGACTGGTGGCCATGCCTGCTCTAATTCTAATCTCCTGGTCACTGATGAGGAAGGCCCATCTCCGACCACAAACTATCTAGATTTTGACATTAGAAGTACTATAGTAAAAGATACCCTGACAATCATCTGAAATCTGTAACTCCATTTTCTTAATCATACACCCTTTGAGCACGACGGTACAACGCTTGAGTACGACGGTACAACGCTTGAGCACGACGGTACAAGGCTTGAACACGACGGTACAAGCCTTGAGCACGACGGTACAACGCTTGAGCACGACGGTACAAGGCTTGAACACGACGGTACAAGCCTTGAGCACGACGGTACAACGCTTGAGTACGACGGTACAACGCTTGAGCACGACGGTACAAGCCTTGAGCACGACGGTACAAGCCTTGAGCACGACGGTACAACGCTTGAGCACGACGGTACAGCCCTTGAGCACGACGGTACAACCCTTGAGCACAACGGTACAACCCTTGAGCACGACGGTACAACGCTTGAGCACGACGGTACAGCCCTTGAGCACGACGGTACAACCCTTGAGCACGACGGTACAAGCAAGCCTTGAGCACGACGGTACAAGCCTCGAGAAAGATGGTACATGCCTTAAGTAGGACGGTACAACCCTTCAGGAAGACGGTACAACATCTTGAGCAATACGATGGCCATGTAAGTTGACACTTGAGGGCCAGATCAAAGGCCACAAGCCATTACGCACCAGGGTCGTTCCGTCATGCTCGAGGGGTTATACATATGTGCTGAGAGAGAGAGAGAGAGAGAGAGAGAGAGAGAGAGAGAGAGAGAGAGAGAGAGAGAGAGAGAGAGAGAGAGAGAGAGAGAGGTTGGCGGCTGCAGTTTGGGTGCGAAAAGGCTACAGTAAGTCCTCGTGGCTGTGTCATGGACCTCCGGAGCTGGAAAAGGAAGATCTCGGAAGGAAGATAAACAACGGGAAAGGACGTCACACTGGAAAGAGATGAAAGGGGGAGAGGAGAGGAGAGTGGGTGACACTGTTCCATAAATCTGGCATTATGTTTATTACTGTCAAAAACTTTGGAAACTTTGCAGGAATTTGGAAGTGTAGTATGTTACCATCACTGTGGGTCCTTGGGAGAGAGAGAGAGAAAAAAAAAAATACTGCCCACGTAACTCTTGCCTGTCGTGGAGAGCGACAAAGATGAGTGGAAGCGGGATGCTGGAAATAATCTCCCGACTTCCTGTATTATCACAACTCTCTAAGGGCGGAAACAGAGGAAGGAGCCGAGTGAGGATTTATTTTTTTCCCTAAAGGATTTACCCTGTGTTCCGGGCGCTACCTCAATTAGGGGGAAGAGACCAGAAGGGTAGTAAAAGCGAAAATACGAAGATCCAGAAGGCTATATAAGTGAGAGGATAATACAAAGTTAAGATAGCATTCAATAGTGAGGACTGGACAACGGGGCCCTGAGCACCATGCAGGCCTTGCTAACCTGCAGTGCTCTTAGTGTGAGTAATCACTACATCACACAAATGAGACGACAAAGAATTGTACAAGTTGCCGGCGCTCTAAATAAGGTCATGACAGATAGAGAAGTTAAGACTATAAACTGGCTCGTGAGGCAGAACCGGGCCTACCATGAAGGCCACGAGTCAGGAGGGGCTGTGGTAGAAATGACTTAAGTGAGTACAAGTGTCCACGACGATATTTTGCCTTCAGGCGGGGGTTAGCGCGTAGCGCTCACCGCAATTTGCTGCATCACGTATCCGTCTCTTCTTTCCTCTCGCTTTGAGAGAGAGAGAGAGAGAGAGAGAGAGAGAGAGAGAGAGAGAGAGAGAGAGAGAGAGAGAGAGAGAGAGAGAGAGAGAGAGAGAATCTACGAACAAACTAGCATTCTGATCTCCACACTTCCACACACCTTCCTGTACATCCCCCTATATGCCCGGGACTAACACATACATGGTGTAGCGGTAAGCATTCCCGACCGTGACCTATGGTCGAGCGCATAGGTTCCAATCCTGGTTACGGCACTTGGTCCACAATCAACCCAGCTGTTCATCCACCCTAAGGTGTAGGTCGATAGAATGGGTACCTGGCTCAGGCTAGGGTATATATATATATATATATATATATATATATATATATATATATATATATATATATATATATATGCGTTAATGGGATGGCCTTGATCAGGGCCTCAGCTGCCCGTGCTGTCTCAGCTAACATAAAAAAAAAAAAACTACACCCTACATCCATGCCAGTTAGGTCACCATCCCTGCACCTGCTGCACAATCTACACTCCGCCTATCTCACCAACAGCGGCCACAGAGCAGCCGCTGTGATAAGAGATATCAGCCTGGAACCAAGGGCTCCTTATCTTATTGTGTGTTAATTATAGATCCAAGATACACAGTACAAGGGTTGGCTGTGGTATACACTTGTACGATTCTCTACATACTTACGTGGTACACTCACCTCGCATCCGTACGGTACGTGGTACACTCACCTCGCACACGTACGGTACGTGGTACACTCACCTCACATCCGTACGGTACGCTACACAGGTGTAGGATGCACTAATTCTATGCAAAGGTACATAAACAGTCGTAATAAATGCGTTATTCAACAAGTAAATGTGCCATACACTCACTCCAAGTGAATGACATGGGTCACAGTACATTTGTCATTTACCCAGTGCATATTTCACTCTCTGTGCATGTGTCATTCACCCAGTCCATGTGTCATTCACCCAGTGTATGCCTCATTCATCCAGTCCATGTGTCATTCGTCCAGTGCAAGTGTCATTCATCAACTATAAGGCATCCACCCAGTACAGGGTCATTCATCCGGTACACAGGTCATTCATCCGGTAGAAGATAGATAAACGCTGCCCCTCTGGTTCCCCGTACGGTATGTAAGTTCAGAACCACACTCAGCACGATTGTACGACCCCTCAGCAGGCAGTACGATCCTTCAGCATGATGGTACGATCCTTCAGCAAGACGGTACGATCCTTCTGCTAGACGGTACGATCCTTCAGCGTGACGGTGCGATCCTTCAGCATAAGGTACGATCCGTCAGCATGACGGTACGATCCTTCAGCATGACGGTACGATCCGTCAGCATGACGGTACGATCCTTCAGCACGATGGTACGACCCCTCAGCAGGCAGTACGATCCTTCAGCAAGATGGTAGGATCCTTCAGCATAACGGTACGATCCTTCAGCATGACAGTACGATCCTTAACCAGACAGTACTACCCTTAAGTACAGCGAAAAGACAGCAGAAGTCCTGATGTCTATGATGAGTTCATCAGCGGAAACACATCTGGCAGTTATCAATTCCACTGTTAAATCTCTTATTGCTGGGAAGAAGCCATCCATGTTAGTATCACTTTTAATGACCTTTAAACTACACACGGTTATTTCTGGTCGGTGAATCTCCCTCTAACGTGCAGACGATGCCTCGCAGTATGATGTCGAAATTACTTTGCAGTCTGTCGACATAAACAGTTCCTAGGAGTGTGAGCGTTTTTTTTTCAGAGACCATTTTGTAGCCTTATGTTTTTCTCCATAAATTCATGTTCGAGTTACAGTGTGGCTTAGTCTTTGACCTGACCTTCAAGGGTCGTACCGTTGTCTTCAAGGGGGTTAAAAGGACGAGATATCATTGACCTAAGGCAAATACAAAGGCGTCCTCTTAGCGTGGATACGAGTGCTAAAAAAAAAAAAAATCAGAGAAAGATAAGCAGAAAAAAAGTGAAAATAATCATAAACAACGTCTGTGTGGTAATACTTACACAAACCGACTTTACATCACCTCAAATGCCATGTGTATTGTGTACACTCAAACGAATAATGATTATGTCTTAACCCCTTCCGTACGACGGTACAGTCCCTGAGCACGACGGTACGACCCGTGAGCGAGACGGTACGGCCTTGGGGTGTTATGACCCATCCTCAACAATCGAGTCAAAGGTCAGGCAGTCACACCCCCGAGGATCGTAACCATCCTGTTCAAGGATTGCAACGTCGTGCACAAGAATCGTACCGTCGTGTTCAAGGATCGCAACGTCGTACTCAAGGATCGTACCGTCGTGTTCAAGGATCGCAACGTCGTACTCAAGGATCGTACCGTCGTGTTCAAGGATCGCAAAGTCGTGCTCAAGGATCGTACCGTCGTGTTCAAGGATCGCACCGTCGTGTTCAAGGAACGTGCCGTCATGTTCAAGGATCGTACCGTCGTGTTCAAAATGTTAAAGGCAATAGTGTTATTCCCCTGCAGTATATCAAGTCAGGCAGAGAGAGAGAGAGTGAAATGTTGACGCTCAACTGTTGACCCTGCGCATCGCTGACTGCGCACTATAATTCCAGTCATAACCCATTCCCTCTCCACGTCTTCCCCCCCTCAGACCACATACCTGCCCGACCAGTTCAACTAGTAAGAACAACTCAAACAAATGTACCCCCGTTACCCCTCACACTGCCAGTCGTTGATATACGGGCACTGCGCCTCTTCAAATCCCTTCCAAGCTCAGTCTGGACGATCCAGCACATATCTTCAAGATTTCCTACGGAGATAGGTGGCGGCTTTGTGGGCCTCCCTGGTCGCAGCCTCCAGCAGCCTGACCAAACAAAGGAGCAATAAGACTTGGTCCCACACCGAATTGTTGGTAGAAACCTCCCGAAACCATTGTCAAGGATACGTGAGGTAGAGTCAGAACCCAGCTATGGGGGTACAAGACCTCCGAAACCATCGTAAGGTAAGGTAATGTTCCAGACCCAGCGGTGGAGGTAGAAGACCTCCAAAATCATTCGTAAGATAACGTAAGTGTCCCAGATTCACGTGTGGAGGTAAATAACATCCGAAATCATCGTAAGGTATACGTAAAGTAAGATATGGCCCTAAATCCAGCTGTGGAGGTAGGAGATCCTCGAAACCATCGTAAGGTACACGTAAGATACAGCCACAGACCCAGCTGTGAGGGTTGGAGACCTCCCAAACCATCGTAAGGTATACGTAAGGTAAGGTATGGCCCCAGACCCAGCCATAGAGGGAGAAGACCTCCGAAATTATCATAAGATAAAGTATACTCAACATTAAAAATCTGTTGATGAGATAAGGACACTATTATCTGATACAATTAATGTATATCTCCTCTGTTCTGAGTCACTACGGGAGAGACATGAGGAACGTTAAAAGCCTAACCTAACGAAAGAACAGTTGTTTAAGAAAGGCAATTTCTACAGACAGATGACGATCAAATTACACCAGGTGACGTGGTCCCTAATCAATCATCGCACACCAGCTTACGAACGACTCTCTCAAACGGGATGGAAGAAATAGATAAATGTCCGCCATCAACGCCACCAGGCTGATGGGCAGTCCAGCTGCACCACCTTGTCAGGGTTGGACAATATCTACACTCACCACAGGTCCAGCCATTGTCGTGTGGTCTGATCTGATAAGTCTGACACACTAATTAACAAAGACGAAACATTTCTGCAGCAGTGCGGACATTCAGTCATCTGGAATCTGGAGAACTTTTCCAACCATCTTGAGCGGCCCGCTTACCACCGTCCATCCTTCCCTCTGGTGGCGACCCAGCAAAGCTGGTAACCTTACCCTGCCTGCCGCTGCTCGGGGGTCTGGCTTACCTCAACTCATGCACAAACTAGGAGGAGGGCTGCTCCCAGCTGCCAAGGCAGGTCGAGCCAGTAAGGCTCTGGACCTCCTGATGGTG
>NC_092235.1:17406235-17546235 GCF_036320965.1 Panulirus ornatus
AGACCCACTTGCTAACCGTAAGGACCTCTGACTTGCTAACCGTCAGGACCTCTGACACGCCGTCCAAGCCTCCTCCCTTGGCACCTGTCTCGACTCACATGCTCATCGCGCTGGTACAGCTCTTCACCTTGCCGCTCCTGTCTACTCCGAATACCAGCATGTCTGCAGCAGACAAGTGGCTGACCAGTATGGTCGACATGCACTGAGATGCAAAAGTTTGTGCGCCAGGAACTGTGAGGTCACCTGCCCTGCAGAAAGAATCCCAGCTCCTCAGGCCCGATGGAAGCGGCAAGTGGCCGGGCGGCGTATTATCATTCGCCTGGGTTAGATGCAAGCAGGTGGTATGCAACAACACCTACGCCTGTACCATCGTATACACACCTATCCAATGAGGACCTAAGAAACTCAAGGTGGTGCCACAGATTTCAGAGAATAGCAAAGAACAAAATACGATGACCTGGATCCACAATACCTCTTGGTTCAAAGACGATGTGACCCTGGGGGATGGAGGCCTTTGACCTCCTCAGCGACCTCGGCTCCCGGCTGATCCAAGCAACAACGGACGAGAGAGCAGCCGGTTTTCTATTCCAATGCCTCAGCATAGCTGTCCAGCGGGGGAATGCAAGCTGCGCCAACAGCTCGCGTCCCTCCTCAAGAGAAACTCGAGGTGCTCAGTGACTTGTGATTTATAATTCAGGCTATGAAATTCGACAGCAGTATCATGGTTCACTGGAGAGCACCTGCTCACCCGTATTTCTTCGCTCCCATGTAAATAAACAAAATCTAAAACAAATACATGAGGGTAGTATGGGAAGAAAATATTTCAGTCATCCTAAAAGTTCCTTTCCCCATAAAAAATTTGTAATCTCTCCTCTGAAGCTATAAGGAGCTTTATTTTAACAGATGGGTCGTACCCCATATAGCTAATATATTTATCTATTTATCTACACACACACACACACACACACACATATATATATATATATATATATATATATATATATATATATATATATATATATATATATATATATATATATCCCTGGGGATACGGGAGAAAGAATACCTCCTAGGTATTCCCTGCGTGTCTTAGGTGATTAAAAGGGGAGAGAGCGGCCGGCTGGAAATCCCCCCTCTCGTTTTCAATTTTCCAAAAGAAGGAACAGAGAAGGGGGCCTAGTGAGGATATTCCCTCTGTGGCTCAGTCCTCTGTTCTTGACGCTACCACGATAACGTGGGAAATGTAGAATATATATATATATATATATATATATATATATATATATATATATATATTATTAGGTACAGTAGGGTTGAGGGTCAAGTCAATTGGGAGGTGAGTTTGAATGGAGAAAAACTGGAGGAAGTGAAGTGTTTTAGATATCTGGGAGTGGATCTGTCAGCGGATGGAACCATGGAAGCGGAAGTGGATCATAGGGTGGGGGAGGGGGCGAAAATTTTGGGAGCCTTGAAAAATGTGTGGAAGTCGAGAACATTATCTCGGAAAGCAAAAATGGGTATGTTTGAAGGAATAGTGGTTCCAACAATGTTGTATGGTTGCGAGGCGTGGGCTATGGATAGAGTTGTGCGCAGGAGGATGGATGTGCTGGAAATGAGATGTTTGAGGACAATGTGTGGTGTGAGGTGGTTTGATCGAGTAAGTAACGTAAGGGTAAGAGAGATGTGTGGAAATAAAAAGAGCGTGGTTGAGAGAGCAGAAGAGGGTGTTTTGAAATGGTTTGGGCACATGGAGAGAATGAGTGAGGAAAGATTGACCAAGAGGATATATGTGTCGGAGGTGGAGGGAACGAGGAGAAGAGGGAGACCAAATTGGAGGTGGAAAGATGGAGTGAAAAAGATTTTGTGTGATCGGGGCCTGAACATGCAGGAGGGTGAAAGGAGGGCAAGGAATAGAGTGAATTGGAGCGATGTGGTATACAGGGGTTGACGTGCTGTCAGTGGATTGAATCAAGGCATGTGAAGCGTCTGGGGTAAACCATGGAAAGCTGTGTAGGTATGTATATTTTGCGTGTGTGGACGTGTGTATGTACATGTGTATGGGGGGGGGGGGGTTGGGCCATTTCTTTCGTCTGTTTCCTTGCGCTACCTCGCAAACGCGGGAGACAGCGACAAAGTATAAAAAAAAAAAAAAAAAAAAAAAAAATATATATATATATATATATATATATATATATATATATCACCAGTTTCCGCGTTAGCGAGGTAGCCTTAAGAATAGACGCCTGAGCCTTAGGGGGAATATCCTCACTTGGCCCTCTTATCTGTTCCCTCTTTTGGAAAACTAAAAACGGGAGGGGGGGTTTCCAGCCTCCTCTTTTTTGTCGCATTCTCCGACACGCAAGGAATACGTTGAAATGGTTTGGACACATGGAGAGAATCAGTGAGGAAAGATTGGCAAAGATGATGTATGTGTCAAGAGGTGGAGGGAACGAGAAGCGGGAGACCAAATTGGAGGTGGAAGGATGGCGTGAAAAAGATTTTGAGTGATCTGGGCCTCAACATACAGGAGGGTGAAAGGTGTGCAAGGAATACAGTGAAATGGAACGATGTGGTATATCGGGGTCGACGTGCTGTCAATGGATTGAACCAGGACATGTGAACCGTCTGACGTAAACCATGGAAAGGTCTGTGGGGCCTGGATGTGGAAAGGGAGCTGTGGTTTCGGTGCATTACACATGACAGCAAGAGACCGAGTGTGAACGAATGTGGCCTTTGTCGTGTGTTCCTGGCGCTACCTCGCTTCTATTTCGTGTGAGGCGGGATGGCGACGAGCATGGATGAAGGCAGCAAGTATGGATATGTATGTACATGTGAATATATGTATATGTCTGTGTATGTATATGAATGTACACGTTGAAATGTATGTATGTGTGCGTGCATGGGCCATTCCTCGTCTGTTTCCATGCGCTACCTCGCTAACGTGGGAGACGGCGGTTAAGTATAATAAAAAAAAATAACCACACACACACACACACACAATGTGTAGGTGCAGTCAAGGAAATAAGTCCTCAACCACGAGTTCTTCAGTGAAAATAAAATTGGGAAAGTGAAAAAGTGGAAAGTACAAGAGCGTGGGGAAAAATGGGTAAATAAGATACCTGTGTAAGTACAATGTTTGAAGCGTAACCCAGTGATGACGTTTTCATAGAACCAGTAACCTCAGCATGGACGGTGTAAGATGGTTCCGGCCATCACTTCAACACTCCTACGTCAGGAGGGTAATACTTCCCTGGGCGGCTGCTGTCTGCAACCTACTGACACTGAGAGTGTAAAATGGTTCCCGGCCATCAACATTCCCGAGTCAAGAAGGCAGTTCTTCCCTCGGCGAAGAACATATTCATGAAGACTTTTAATATCTATAAAACTGTCCCCCAAGGAACTGTGTTAGTTCCCTGTCTGTTAGTCACACTAAGTGGCACAACTTTATGAACTTCGTCGAACCAGAAAAAAATATATATAAATATACTCATTAATATTACTGTCTGAAAACATCCGCACCCAATTTACCAAGACTGTCTACGAACGCCTAAAAATCGAACGTACGTGGAACCCATCCACAGATTCTTATGATCGTTAAGGTAATATAGTGGGTACATACGTCACAAATCTACGCTATAACCCTCGTTGCTTCTACTGTGCTGAGACATTGTAATGTTAACGTACATCCATGCACTTCCCAGTCAACATAAACCACAACACATACGAGAGTTAAAACATGAGGCTCAACTATTTGGTTAATGGCACAATTCTGTCCCTCAACTGCAACATCTCTTTACATCACACACACACACACACACACACACACACACACACACACACTACCAACTGGGTTCCACAAACACACTCAGCTTTTATTATATATAAAAAATCCAATAAAACTCAGGTATATTATCTGATGCAATGCTGGCCTCAGATTATATATAAAAAAAAATATTTACGAAATTTCTAGAAACAAGAAAACATTTGCAAACCGACTGGGAAATAAAATCGTCAGACTTTATGACAATCCTAACCTTCAGCGAGACAAAGCGAAGCGTTGTATCTATTTCTCACGTACGTAAACCTGATTTATTGCGGGACGTCGATAACCATTAAACGCGACAACACTCAAACCAGACAGTATACGATTCTAAAGTTATGTTAGGGTAGACAAATATCATCTTTTTCTCTCTATATTTACCAAATAAGAATGAAACATATATTGCACTGAGATGAAATTCCATTTTGCGCATTATGTGCTGAGCGTGCATGTAAATGAGTCCAGCTGGTGTAAGTACAAGTTGGTAGACAATGAGTAAACGAAATGCCCTCGTGATGGCAACACCTGCGAGTGTTGCCATCACGTGTGCACTCCTCTCGTTTACCCTCAATCCTATGCTCAGACCAGATGAACTCGTACTTTTCTTCAAGCATCTTACATGCAGACTTTGAAATTACTTTTTATTTAGTCTGTTTCATTTTTTTTTATTAAATTTAGGCTAATGTTTCATTCTTTTATTCTATTTGGAAAGAAAAAGCAGGCGCTTCGGTGGTGGTATGGTTAACCTCACAAACTGGCACGGGTTCGATCTCCAGCGCGGGAAGACGACACACAGCTCACCCATCTGTTCATCCTTCCTGCAGTTGGTAGATAAATGGGTAACCAACTTCGGCCAGGGTAAAGCAGCGTAGTTGTGAGAGGCCTGGCCGGCCAGCCGACGGTAACTAGGGTCGAGTTAACCTTGGGGTGTCCATGGCTCTGACGACAGGCCCGAGAGCCTACCATGGATTGGTGCTTTACTTTTCCATCCACTTTATAGTTCAATAAAAAAAAAAAAAACACCAGCTTCCCTGTGGTAACAAAGGAAAATCACATGCCATACTGCCTTAATCAAGTGTCTACCATAAAGTGGTTACAATCCAATAAAGTTAAGAAATAATTTAACTTCATATTTACACACGCTTATCATTCCCCCGCCTCAGTGAGGTAACGTCCGGGACAGACCACATTACATTGTGTAGTGACGCAATGTATGGTCTTCGTCCAATTAGCTTAAACACCTGAAAAAAGGTGTAAAAATCGTAACTGTAGTTATAACTTGACGTTAACGGCCTTAATGACCATGGCAGTCAACATGCTCAAAATCTAACCAAGAGACGACTTAAAGAAAACTACTTACTTGTATTCCTATAATGTCCTTCCATCACTTACCCGAGCCTCTTAGTCGGTTGCCTATGGCAGGCATGGGGGGAGGTGGATAGCATTCTTATATCCCCTATCCCTTGGGATAATCTAAATATGATCAGAAATAGTCAGCTGATGGTAGCAATGTCACATGACGTGGTGGAGCTGAGCAGCCCCTGCACACACACACACACACACACACACACACACACACATATCCTACGTGTCTCATAAACCTCTACCAATCCTCTGCTCCTCTTCCTCTGCCTTCCAAAGCCACATCTTCACTACCCGCCTCATTCCACACACATGAGATGATCTAACCATCCTAATCTCAATTCCCTGAGAACGACTTGGGTCGACCCTTAAAACACGAAGTTACGACCTTTGTGCGCGACGGTGCGACCCCTCGGATATGATGAGCTGACCTTGCCATCAAACGCAAATGGACTGCTGGCAGAGTCGTGTTCAAGCTTGGGTCGTGCTCAGGGGGTCGTACCATTCCTGGTTATCTACGAGAATCCTCGGAAGTTCCAGCCAACCATAACGTTGCCCAACTTGCCCCAGCTTTATCGTTCATCCGCCATGCGTCATATTATATACCAGCGGCCTTATCACTGCTTTCCCACGTCCGTCTGTCCGTCTCGGTCTCACTGGAGGGTTGATACAAACAGCCCTCAGAACCAGTTATTATTTTTTCCCATGCTGGCCTCTCCTCTGGTACTCATCACGATAAGAGTGTTTACAGAATACACTCAACTCGACGTATGAAGTGCGCTGCGCCGCGTCAGAGAGCCATGGTGACAACCACACATCCCTGACGGACCCACGCTCACCGAGAACCTCCTACCCCTCTCCCTTCCTATCCGCCTGCACATATGCCTCACTCTCCAGATATACACCCATTTAAACTATACATTCGGAGACTTTCCTCCAATCATATCCTACTCTTTAAGTCCATAAATAATATATATATATATATATATATATATATATATATATATATATATATATATATATATATCATAGAACATACAAACCTCCAACAGCCAAGATCGAACCCGGGACCCCTGTTGGAGGTTTGTATGTTCTATGAAGGTGCGCGTTCATATGCACTTTGTTAGTGTATATATATATATATATATATATATATATATATATATATATATATATATATATATACATATATATTTATTTATTTTGCTTTGTCGCTGTCTCCCGCGTTTGCGAGGTAGCGCAAGGAAACAGACGAAAGAAATGGCCCAACCCACCCCCATACACAATGTATATACATACACGTCCACACACGCAAATATACATACCTATACATCTCAATGTACACATATATACACACACACATATATACCCATGCACACAATTCACACTGTCTGCCTTTATTCATTTCATCGCCACCTCGCCACACATGGAATACCAACCCTCTCCCCCCTCATGTGTGCGAGGTAGCACTAGGAAAAGACAACAAAGGCCACATTCGTTCACACTCAGTCTCTAGCTGTCATGCAATAATGCCCGAAACCACAGCTCCCTTTCCACATCCAGGCCCCACACAACTTTCCATGGTTTATCCAGGCCCCACACAACTTTCCATGGTTTACCCCAGACGCTTCACATGCCCTGATTCAATCCACTGACAGCACGTCAACCCCGGTATACCACATCGATCCAATTCACTCTATTCCTTGCCCTATATATATATATATATATATATATATATATATATATATATATATATATATATATAGTATGATGGCGTGGCCTTCGACCTGACCGTCGTGCTCAATGGGATGATGAATGAATCCTCAAAACCTTCGTCTATTCCTTGACATTCAAGTGAGAAGTAGGGGCTCGAACCTGTGTCCAAAAAAAAAAAAAAAAAAAAACTGCCGCTCCCCGAGGGCCAACAAAAACGGACAACCTGACGGAGAAGGAAAGAGCACCAAGCACACCCAGATGAATACTGTAGAAGGTGGACTGGCCCCACTCGTCTGCCGCAGGCCAGCAAATCTAGTTATGAATCTAGAACACGTAGCAGCAGCAGCAGCAGTAGGAGGAGGAGGAGGAGGAGTAAGATGAGCAGCACCATGACAACAGCAGCAGCAGCAGCTAAAACCTCTCCGTCAGCAGCATAATAGAAACACAGCACCGCCACTAGCACACCACCTGGAACTCCTGCAGCAGAATCACAGCAGTAGAGCAGCAGCAGGAGGAAGAGGACGGGCAGCAGCCCTGTGAGACAAGCAGGTAAGGGAGGGAGGCAGGCAGGCCGCGGCTGGAATACATCATGCCGCTGTCTCCTGTTAATTATGAGCGGCTGACATGGTGGAATTTCTTAATCATTGGTCACATAGTAGGGCCGGGGTGGGCATTGTGGGGCGAGGGGAGGGGGGGGGTGGTACGTGAGGTGGTGGTGCTGGTGGCGGCGGAGGACGTCCCAATACACGACGATGGCCAGCAACCCCACCCCACTCCACCCTACCCTACGGACAGACGGACATAATAAATCAGGCGCTCTAGCAGCAGCAGCAGCAGCAGCAGCGGGCCACTCGTCACCACTACAACACATGCAACATTCATCGTCACCCACGGGAATAGTGACCACTAACCACAGTTAACAGAAAATGCCGCTGAAAAAAAAAAAAAAAAAATCGTTCCTGCACAGAAAACGGGTCGCCTCTGCTAGCTGAGGGAAGGGGGTCAATATCGATACCCAGGGGATTTTTCCCAGGGGTTATGTTGAAATGATGTAATTCTCGACAGGCAATAATACGCTAGTGACGTAGTGTACTTTCCTGCACAAAAACACCAACTGATTTCTGTGATCTTTATCCTCCACCTGCGCCCGGTGTGTCCAAACACGGCCGGGTTAATCCTAGCTTCGCCACATCTACTTGTGAAGCGCGACACCTTTCATCGACATAAGTGAACAAAAATTCACACTATATCTACGAATTTCTACCTCAAAAACGGAGATCTATTTAAACTCAAATATCCTAAGGGAAGTGGAGAGAGAAAAATACGTTATATAAAGTGAACAAAGGATGGTTTACACGAGGCTTGAATCTGTGCTGGGCATTAAGGCCGACACAGGGCAACGTGCCGCTGTCAATGTGTTCGCCAAACATGGCCACTGCCATTTGAGAATTATATCCTTGTTTAGCCGTTTGAGGAAAAAACAAATTATGACCTCTAGGAATTTCCCATTGCCAAGGCAGCCACTATATTTATACCTTTTGACCTAAATGTAACGGTTTTTATTTTTGCGATAGAATCATCTACCGGTGAATCGTACACAATGGGATCTTTTACCCGAGTGAATCATGATTATCGTGCACCGCCAACCGTAAGGTAATTGGAATAGCATTAGTGTGATTCATGTTCCCATACTGGCATCCACACTCTCTGAAAAAGTTTCAAACAATAAAAGGCATTTAAATTGACACATGACAAACATTTGATTTAATCTTTTATGTTTCTATTGAATCACAATCTACGCTTTGCGCAAGAATTAGTGAAAAATTTAAGTTATTCCAGTTCTAATTAACAAATAATACCTCAATTTTTAAACGTTTTGTGTTGGTTCCCCCCACCAGCACTCTGATAGTACGAACCACCCGTTTTAAATGTCATTGGAACATAACTGTACCTTTCCCCACAATGAAACATACAGAAAGCACAAACATTACTAGCTTTAATAAACTATATTAGCATACGTAGTAACAATGCTCGCGCGGCCGTGGCCGCAAAATAAATGTCTAAAGGCAGAAATAAAAGCACAGACAGCGAGAGTGCTACAGCATCCAGCAGTCGCGGTTTTACGATGATCAATAACAGTTACAGTATTGGTATAATTAGTAACAATAATATCTGGCCCAACAGCAGCTGTCAACACGTTCCTGGTGCTCATGACGTCACCGTTATGAATGCAGGTGCATCGCCGGAAACCATTCTCTGACGTAGTGGGATAAAAGGCTCCATACGATACCTTAATTTTTTTCCTGTGTACAATACCTTTATAACCGTCCTGTGTACGATACCTTTATAACCGTCCTGTGTACGATACCTTTATAACCGTCCTGTGTACGATACCATTATAACCGTCCTGTGTACGATACCTTTATAACCGTCCTGTGTACGATACCTCCACATCCCTCCTGTTTACGATACCTCCATTGCCTTCCTGTGCACGGTACCTCCATAGCCTTCCTGTGTACGATACTTTTATACCCTTCCTGTGTACGATAGCTTATGATTCGACCTGACTCTTAAAGGTCAGGTCATCACACCCATAAGACGTATTGTTGTGCCCAAGGGATTAACTAAATTGACACACTTCACTCTCAAAAGCACAAAGATTACCGACCTTAATTTCTCACGTTTTCCTGTCGAAAAAGCATTAGATTTGCTGCCGGATCAGTAAACAAGCACACTGCGTTACAGCCAAATCACACAAGTGCATTAGCCACCCTAGTTTATCAATAACCAATCACACTGCCGTATTAGCAATCCCACATCATCAACAGCCAATCACACTGTTCTATCAGTGACCCCCAGATCAACAAACCAATCACAATCTATATTTAGTAGCTCAGGAACGGCGACCAATCACACTCCTGACCTGACACACAACACAGGATACACAACCAATCGCATCTTAACATCGTCCTCAATTTATCACAGACCAATATACACACACAGATTACTGGGGACTACACATCAACACCCCATAATATTCTCGCACTGTATACTGAACGTTATCTCCATCACATGAAATAAATATAACAATAAACAGTCGACCATTATCAAAGCTAACTTACCTTATCGTGCTGGGAGAACACAAGATGGCAACAGTTACATTGGGTTAGCCAATACTGAGTCTGCTGCTTCTACTGCCGTTGCCGCTGTTCCCGCTGTGCTGCTGCTGCTGCTGCTGCTGCTCGCGCTGCTGCACCAGCTGGTGTTCTGTGTGTGGGAGGGGGGAAAAGAAAACCCGCTGACATGAAAGTGATTACAAGGCAAAACACAGGTTTAATTATACATTGGGCGTGGCCCGGCAATTTGTTGATATGGACAGTAACAGACAAGGTTTTAGTTGCATGCTGTGGCGGGGGCACACTGGGTTACTTGGCTAAGGACACTGGGATGTGGAATAGTGGATCTGGGATGGGAATATGTGGAAGGATAGTCCACGTGGCCTACATTTGGTGTAGCTGGACTGGGATTGTGGCCGTGGGATAGGGAATCTAGAGCAGCGGCCGCAGGATAGATGATCTGGGATAATGGTCGTGGGACAGCTGATCTGGAACAGCGACCATGGGATAGCTGGTCTGGGATAGGAGCCATGGGATGGGTGATCTGGGACAGCGACCATGGGATAGCTGGTCTGGGATAGTGGCCATGGGATAGGTGATCTGGGATAGGGACCATGGGGCAGCTGATCTGGGATAGTGGCCATGGGATGGGTGATCTGGGATAGCGACCATGGGATAGCTGGTCTGGGATAGTGGCCATGGGATAGGTGATCTGGGATAGAGACCATGGGGCAGCTGATCTGGGATAGTGGCCATGGGATAGGTGATCTGAGACAGTTGCCTGGGACAGCTGATCTGGAAAACCAGGCCTGATAGTTCACCTTGGGAGAGGTAGTCTGGGATGGGCTTGGGACTGAAGCAAGCACCAGCGAACTGAACCATCATCCTCACTGACCAACTTTCAAACCACTCCTTCCCCGGCTCTCGTAACGATCCTCGGCAAATTTCGTAGTTGACGAAAAATCGCGCCATAAAACTAAGATGGCGGCTTGTTTACCCTTTACATTGAACACGTTAGTAGCATGAAGGATTGGTTACCTTGCGTAATTACTGGTGGGGTGGAGGCCATTAATATTCATATGGAGAACATTACCCGACACAAATGAGACGACTGGAAAATACGAAAAGACGATGACAGCCAAGAACAAACACATACCATCACCAGGAAAGCCCATAACAGAAGAATAGATTCATAACAACATGACAGCCAAGGACAGAAGAACAAACACACACTGACACCATGACAGCCGAGAGCAGAAGAAAAGACATACATCATCATTACTATGGTGGCCAAGAACAGAAGAAAAGACACATCAATACCATGATGAACAGAACAACATATACCCATCAATACAGAATGAACAGAGGAACAGACACATAATAATACCACCACGACAGCCAAGAACAGGACAGACACACACCATCATTACTATTGTAGCCAAGAATAGAAGAACAGACATCTGCCACGAACAGAAGAACAGATACACACCAATACAACATGAACGGGAGAACGGACACAAACACCAACAAACATAATCATGAAAATCAACTGACTTTTCACAGGATAAATCTAATTAATTTCATGTATAATAATATTCACCAACGATGTAATTACGGCCGTCCGCGAGAGTTTCATTATTCTAATACTGACTATTCAAGAATTCTGGCCGAAAAAAATAAAGAATTTCTCATTTCCAGATCAAAGCAGGCGGGAATTTAATAAATGTGCTATTTCTAGCATTTTTACTGAAAATCCTTTTTTTTATATTTATATATCCCTATCTGCAACGTAGTAATCTCTCCTTAAACCTGGAGTAAGCCGGTGAAAAATGCCTTTTCCTATATTTGTTTTATATCTCTTCAAACGTTTGCCAGCCAGGACTCTTATATATATATATATATATATATATATATATATATATATATATATATATATATATATATATATATATATATATAAGGTGAAATCGCAATTTAGTAATTCATATTCTATTTAACATGTAATTTTTCTATACAAGCAGCACTACACGTTTCCCGGAGACAATCTGCTTCATCTTATGCAAACAATTCATACAGTTGTTCAAGTCCGTCGTTTCTCGCAACACAAGGTAGCGCTTGGAAGACCAAAAAAAAGGGGGGGGGTAGGAGCCCTCATAGGCTCAAGTCCACTCTGAAGCTTGTCACGTGCAGTGCACCGAAACCAAAGCCCCTCCAGATGGATAAACCATTTCAGCATACCACCCTCCTCAGCTCTCTTATACGTACTCACTTTACTCCCAACGCCTCTGCCTTACTCTATCATTTCTTAACGAGATCAATCCTCCTCACAACCTCATACTGTCGTCAAACATTTCGTTTCCACCACAAACACCTGTGTTTGTGGTGCCTTGGAGGCTATATCAGAGTATGTGGACACGTCATATACGGCAAACCTGACGGGGTTATCTGCAGGAAGACAGCAATTGTATCCTATATTCATAATCTTTACATGGTGACGGGATGGTAAAGCAGAAGGCTCCTCCCCACCCTCCACTACAGATGGAAACAGGGCTGTATGGCAGAAGGTTCCTCCCCACCCACCACTATAGATGGAGACAGGATTGTCAAGGAGAAGGCTCCTCCACACCCATCTCTCCAAATGGAAACAGGGTAACAAAGCAAAAGGCTCCTCTCCACCCACCACTACAGATGGAGACTGAATAGTAAAACAGAAGGCTCACAACTTTCTTAAAGAGTTCACGTGAAAACACTTTACTTAAGCTTTGTGTGTGTGTGTGTGTGTGTGTGTGTGTGTGTGTGTGTGTGTGTGTGTGTGTGTGTGTGTGTGACCTGAATGACTTACATGCCCTTCCTCCTCCACTCCTTATAAATAAGAGCGAGGCTGAGGGTAGGTCATGTAGAGCAGGGCTGATGGTCGTCGAGAGTACCACATATCACGACCCAGACGGAAACATATGAGAGAGAGAGAGAGAGAGAGAGAGAGAGAGAGAGAGAGAGAGAGAGAGAGAGAGAGAGAGAGAGAGAGAGAGAGAGAGAGAGAGAGAGCCGGGAGAAGGTACCAACACCATAAGCACAGGTGGGTCTTCAATAGTTTATAAACAGTCACCTCCGTAACAGTCGTGGTAAGTAGTTAGGAAGGTAAATACCATTGCCATCATGCCTGGATCCCAAACGCTCCCATTAACTGTACAAACGATCGTAAGAAGCTAGTGAAGACGTATTGTAATTACGAAAATGGAGAGCACAGGGACTTAGAGAAAATCTACGATGGGCAACAGCACGATAACAGAAAACAGAGGCGTCATGAATATGCAAAATGAGCAGATGTGTAAGCAAGGAATTCATAAGGGAGCACATTAAAGAAAATGGATGGACAGGTTTAGGGTAAACAAGGTATTCACAAGGCGAGGACAAAGAAAACGGATGAAGGTAATGAGAGAAACACCATTTTTGCCTCATCGTCAAAAGGCGAGCAGAGTTCTGCTCCTTAGCAGCTCCCCCGTCACTATAATAATAATAATAATAATAATAATAATAATAATAATAATAATAATAATAATACGTGACCTCATGTTCGGAGGCATGTGACCTGATCCTTTGTGACAACAGAACACTAACACTCGTAAGGAATGGGACGTCGCGCCGTGTTCCCTTCAGATCATAGCACCGTTACGGGGGCTTTGCCCCGCTGGAATGGCAGTCACAGGCGTCAATGGGAGCAGGTCCGGTGATGATGATGATGATACGTTCAATAGTAAGGTGATGCCAGCACTTCTTGGAGCCTGGGTCTTGGACGATCGTGTAGGCAGGGATGATGGTGGTGCTATGGTGTCTGCTGATGATGCTGTGGTCTGAGTACGCGTCACTTGGGTGGTGTAAGTATGAATGAACAAAGGCATGTATGTACATGAGCACAGCCAGATACATGTAAGGACAGTATTAATCCTAAGTGTACACACACATGCACGCTTGCATGCTGATAATCACACACACACATTAGGTGCTCAACACACTGGTCCTGCCTCCCGGCTCTCCACCCACCACCTGGAGCTCACCCAACAGTTAGTTCTTCGTGAGGCTACTGCACCGCCCACGCCAATCTCACTCACCTCCTGCCACCAGAGACCCTAAGTCGGCACCACACCAGCACTGCGCCCATCCCAGCTGGTCCAGAGACCGCTATATAACCATCGCCATCCCAACCATCAAGAACCATCTGCTGTGTCCTTACCCCGAGATCCAGCCCTGTCATGTGTCAGGCTGCTGCTTCCCATAGTTTGTGGGGAGACCAACCACAAGAAAATGACCCGTTATGACATCTTTCCTCGTCCTTCATAACTATGGAATCATCTTCTCTTGTATTTCCCTCTTCCTCTCACCTCTCCACCTTTAAGATTCGGGTCTACACACATGTGAGGAGCCCAAATTAATACCTAGTGTATCTTTCGTTTTCACACATCATCATATCTTTCATCCAGGGTAGATCTGTGACTGCCATGTTTGTGTTACGTTTGTCCCTTCCCAAAGCCCTCCTGCCTACCGTACCACGGGTGTTACCAGACTTTTCGGCTGGTGGATGTCGTCTGACCTGCCCAAGAACACAGAACAAGAAGGCTGTTGGGCAAGTGGATAGAGACGGGGTCGCGTCCTCTGTAAGAACTAAAATTCAAGACTATTACCTGAACCCGCCCGTCTTGAGGCGAGTCAGGGTCGCGTCCTCTCTAAGATCCAAAATTTAGGACTAACTATTGTCTCAACCCGCCTGTCTCTCGCCCGCCTTATAATTTACAGAACTTGCCACACTAACTTTCCTTTACTGAGCTGGCAAGAGCAGCCACACCCAGGGGACTCACACACACACACACACACACACACACACACTTGGCTGTTGTGTGTAAAGGTACATTTCAAAACGTAACGTATAAACCATGGGATAAAACATAAACTCAAAAGCCACGATGCTAAACCTACTGAAGCCTATTACAAAAGTTTATAGTCATGAAACCGATAAATTCTGTCTACTCGACTATGTAAAGTACTGCATAAACCCACAGTGCACCAAGAAAATAAACTAAGACTACACAAGTGAAATCTTCGGCAGTTTTTACCCCCCACAGCTTGCGCTGGGCCTAGGCTTCTGGAATGGGTCGTTGGTCGGCCAAGCTGTTAGAAGCTTCAGCCCTCAGGCCCACATAGCCACCCACAGCCTGGCTAGTCTGGTACACTCTGTCGGCACTTGTCCAGTGCACTCTTGAACTTCTCTTCCGTGCCTCCCACACTGGTCTGTGATGGTGGCTGGCAAGAGTTTCAAGACTCTTAGACCCCGGGATGTTTAAGGTGTTCTCTCTTTGTGCATATCGCACCATTGGATTTCACAGCATGTACTTTACAGTCTTCCATGCCTGTCGTGCCAGTGAGATTGTATTTCCGAATGTAAGATGGGAATCACACCCTCTACGATTTTTCAGGTAAATATGATGATATATCACTCCCGTCTGGGCTCCTGAGAGTATAGATAACCTCAGAAATTTCAGTCGTTTCCAAGTTCCTTTACCACACTGATAAGGCCTGTGAAATATCTCAGAACAATTTCTAATTTCGCACTTTCGCCCGCCTTGCAGGGTGATATTAGAACGCAACAACATTCAATTAGTGAAAGAATGAGCGCCTTGAATAATATCGTCATTGAATTTTCTTTGTCTTTCCTTGTCTTGAAGGTCCTCAGGATCCAGCCTATCATCCTTCTGCGTGAGGCAACCGTTGTTTTGATGTGTTCGCTGAAGGGTTAGGTCGTGAGACATTATTACCCCAAGGTCTTTCACATTATTCAACTAGATTATGACTAGCAGTGAAAGACCCTGGAGTAATAATGTCTGACGAACCTATCCTTCAGCAAACACAACAAAACAAGGGTTGCCTCATGCTGAAGGATGGCTGGCTGGATCCTATCCAATGAAAATAACCACGGCAAAACAATGCATATAAAACTACGAAAGTAAACCCAATGTGTACCGCAAACCCAAGAACATGAGAAAGTACGATAAAAAAGCCGATTAAAACTATGATGAACGTAGAACTTAGGTGGTGAAACCTAGCATACACCATAAACACAAAAGAATGTGCACCATAAACACAGAGGAACAAATGAAAACTCAAAATCAGGTAATCTGACTCCTTATAATTTGCTTAATTTCCTAAGAACCTAATGTTCCATAACCGTGTTCGTCGCACTGATCCTACAAGGGCGTCCTGTGGGGGGACGTGTGCCGTACCTCCAACCGTGCGTCTATTAACCTCATTAAGTTCCCGCTAAAGGCACGTCTCTGTTCACATTCTGGAACACAATACATCTTCATCAATTGGGGAAAGACATTCGGGTAAACTGTGGTGTGTCAACTGGTGAAATATATATACGGCAGACTTCAGTATATCTGACAGAGACTGCTTGATTTACTGATATACATGAATAACGATACGAATGATGAAACAAACGGTGGGATTACATACCCGAGGATCGCGAAAAGGTGTCCTTTACAACCAACAATCTACTACAACATCTTGAAGATGACTCCAGCTATGGTGGTGCTCTCTGAACAGAACATATGCCCACGTAAACCTGACCTTTATACCAAACCCCGAGCCCTTGGGGAAAGCCTCCATAAAACTATCTTCTGCAGGGGATAAACGTGATCACTTCGAGGGACCACTCTGTGCAAGGGAAGGGCGTGACCAACTCCCTGGCACAAGCTGGGCAAAGGAGGACTATACTCAGCTGGGTGGAACAACCCCCCCCGAGGGGTACTCTGTCTGCACAAGGACGGCACCTTCCCAGGTCCATGAGACGGCTCACCATGGCAGAAATTCAAACCGACTGGAGTCGGTCTCAGGCTCACAGGCATAACATAACCACATAACATCAGCCGATGAGAAGCCCCTCTCTTCCTAGGAGACTGGCAGTGTCCACATGGCCACACCTACTCACCATGACACCACGTCCAGCTTGAGTCCGACATGTGTAGACAATTTGACGTCAGGCAGAAGGCTGAGGACCTATTACCAGCCGACGCTTGGAGACTTTGACTATCCTTCAGGACGGAGGTGCGACCCTTGAGCATGACCCTTATGTAGGTGACGACCTGGCCTCCAACCTAACCATTACGGGTCAGGTCAAAGGACAGACCGGTACACTCACCGTCCGGCTCAAATGCATTAATCGGAATTTATGATAAATATGAAATTACCCCAACTTAATTCAGGCAACACCTTCTCATTTTTTATTCTACGCTTATTCATACTGACATTCAGACTGTGTCACCTGTTAATACTGATAAAATAAGTTAATACATAGTTAATCTGCCAAACGAGTTACTCATTAAGATAATAAGCGCTTCTGCACACTACTGAAAAGCCTCGTTTCAAAAATCTATTGCTGTAAATTTCCAAAATATTTACTGTCATGAGTTCATACACTAATAAATAAAAAAGTACTCAAAACACATATCAAATCTGAAACAGGCTTGTATTAGATATTATACTCGTATACAATACCTCTATTACATGTTTCTTTGGCACTTGACCGCAGCACACAGTATATTTATATATGCAATCATCTATGACCAAAAGGTCATTTATCCTTTTTAGAGACTTTATGGACGAGGTGTTGTGGTGCTGGAACTGACTACATGAGGCAATACCCACGGTAATTACAGGTGTACAGAGGTGCATGTTAATCTAGGTATTTTCAAAAAATCTTTATAAATTCTAACAGTAGGTATGAATTACCTCCCGTTTCTGGTCATCTAAAAAGAATACGTATCTGGAAGAAACGTATCGTCAATAATAATAATAATAATAATAACAAAAATGATGAGGATGATAATGACAATAATAATTTCGTGCCACACCAGTTCGGTTTCCCATATTAGCGAGGTAGCGCCAGGAACAGACATCCTAAGGCACCACTTACTCACAACCATTCTCTAGCTATCTTGCATAATGCACCCAAACCAGGTCCTAACATCCACAGTCAATCCCCATAAACCGTTCCATAGTAGGGCCTTAGAGCTGTATATGCCCTAATTCGGTCCACTGATGGCTTGTCCTCCCCCGTATATCACATCGGTCTAATCCATTCTATCTCGTCCACGGATGGCTCGTCCTCGTATATCACATAAGTCTAATCCATTCTATCCCATGCACGTCTCTCACCACCCTGAATACTCCGGCCCCGATACCCTAAAGTCCCCTTTCTCTCTGTATATCCATCGCCTTCTTGGTCTGCCTTAACCTTGAGACCTCCATTTCCGACAGAGATGTTCTTCCTGTCAGTATTTCTTCGTTCATCCTCGCTACAGGAATTAAACTACTGGCAACGGCTGAAATCTATACGGCTATACTTCCTGAAGCGCAGGCGGAAGAGGTATATCAAAACCTGCACCTGGAAAATCATAGTAGGTATGATTACCAATTTTCTCATCGGGATATAATATCCTACTGGCACGACAGGTATGGAAGACTTTGTAAAATGCTACCTCTGAAATGAAGAGGTGCGATATGCACAGAGAAACCACCGTAAACATCCGACGCCCAAGATTCTTAAAACACCTTGCCAGCCATCACCATAAACAGCGCGGGATGCATAGTTGAAGAAGTTAAAGAGTGTACCAGACAAGCATCTACAAAATGTAACATACCAGTCAGGCTGCGGGGACTATGTTGGCCTCAGGGTCGCGACTTACAGCAGCTTGGTCAACCAACTACCCAATCCAAAAGCCTGAGCCCAGTCCGGGGCTTTTTTTTTTTTTTTAGGTGGGGGTAAACACCCCCCGAAGACGTCCCGAGGTATTCACAAGGTAGGCCCACATTTCATCATACCACAGTCAGCTCTATCATAATCAAACAGCGATTATTAATAACCAAACCTTGCTCCTACGCTGTCATTCCACGCTCGATCAATTCCCCCTCACATCACATATCGTCCCAAGCTTAGGCATTCTATTGACAACAAGTCCAACCTCTTCCCTTCTCCTGCATTCGGGAACCACGACCTCCATCCATACAACACCGTCGGAACCACTACACCTTCATATATACGCATTATTGTCCATACAGTACACTGACCACCTCTTGTCAGTGCACTCCTCCTCTCCCACTCTAATGTTCACTTTAAGTCCCATGGACCAATCGGCTGTCACGTCCACAAACAAATAACAAGAGAATTCCATTTCCTCCAGCTTCTCCTCATCCCAACTCACAATCAAACCATCATGTCTCCTAGCCGTACCATATTACCTTACCTTTGTTCACACTTCCTCTGATCTTCCTCCTTTCACGCACACAAACTCAGACACTTGCTTCTGGAATTCCTTTCTCCAGTCTGCCACTAAAGCAAAATCACCTCCCAGGAGCCTCCATCCACCGACCTCTCACCACTCGACTATCAACAGATCAAACAGCCACGGTGACATCACACACCCTTGAGCTTTAACTACTCACCTTCCTCCCTTCTTCCTCGCACACATGCCTTACTTTCCCGACAGAAACTCCTCAATACATTTCGCACCTTGCCTCCCACACTATGTATTCATAACATCTTCCACGATACGTCTCTTTCAGCTTTATCATACGCCTCCTTCAGGTCCATAAATTCCACATAACAAATCCTCCTCTTTCTCCAAGTATTTCTCAGAATAATTTTCCTCGAGGCAAACACCTGGCCCACGCATCCTCTCCAACAACAATAACAATAACACACAAAAAAAGATGAAATAAAACTAGAATATAATTTCCGGTACGTGAATCCTTGTGGCTGTGAATGAGTCACGTACTCACGTTTTTACTCAAGGCCTGAGGAAGTGGGGTTGACATACGTTACCAAACACCACCATAACCTAACCCACTCACACGTCTCAAACGCCACACCAGCAAAAAGATCCGTAAATATTTACCTTCCAAATACTCGTAAGATGTCCTCTTCCTTATATTCTCTTCTACACTCTCAACATCCAACACCCTGATGGGGGAAAAAAAACAATACATTTCAGTGGAAATTACCGTTCCCAATCACACCCACTGAACTTCTCTTATTCACAAATTATTATAATTATTATTACTGTAATCATTATCACTATCATCGCTACTATTACTATTATTCAACTCCAGGATCCTTTATATTGGGTTCCTGTTCCTTCGACGCTGAACTTCACGCGGGAGTATAGTAAGGTGGGCTCCTTTAGAGCGGGAGGGTCCACAAAGTCTTTTCTCCTATCCATCAACTGAAGATTATAAATATATATATATATATATATATATATATATATTCTTTTTCTTTCTTTTAAACTATTCGCCAGTTCCCAAGTTAGCGAGGTAGCGTTAAGAACAGAGGACTGGGCCTTTTTTGGAATATCCTCACCTGGCCCCCTTCTCTGTTCCTTCTTTTGGAAAATTAAAAAAAAAAAGAGAGGGGAGGATTTCCAGCCCCCCGCTCCCTCCCCTTTTAGTCGCCTTCTACGACACGCAGGGAATACGTGGGAAGTATTCTTAATCCCCTATCCCCTACATATATATATATATATATATATATATATATATATATATATATATATATATATATATATATATATATATACATACACACACGCATACATACACACACGTGTGTGTATATATATATATATATATACACACACACGTGTGTGTATGTATGCGTGAAAAGGGGTGAGAGAGAGAGAGAGAGAGAGAGAGAGAGAGAGAGAGAGAGAGAGAGAGAGAGAGAGAGAGAGAGAGAGAGAGAGAGCATGTCGGCATGATGTGGTTCTATCTTTTATTTACACACTTGTCCGAATCATTCGGAATGGCTGAAAATCTAATTATCTTAATTAATTAGCAACTCGTCGATACGGTGGCGCAAAAATTTTCGGTCTTTGAAATAGTTAAAGAAATCTATTGACGTAAATGGCAAATATTCAAGTGCTATGATAATGTTTTATTGAGCTGCGATGATAGAATTATGTATAAATATATATATATATATATATATATATATATATATATATATATATATATATATATATATATACAGTCTGTTGTGGATGAGAGGGCTTGGTAAGTGAGTTAGTTGTCGTTCACTGATGATACAGCGTTGGTGGCTGATTCGGGTGAGAAACTGCAGAAATTGGTGGCTGCGTTTGGTAAAGTGTGTGAAAGAAGAAAGCCGAGAGTAAATGTGAATAAGAGCAAGGTTATTCGCTTCAGTAGGGTTGAGGGACAAGTAATCTGGGAACTAAGTTTGAATGGAGAAAAACTGGAGGAAGTGAAGTGTTTTAGATATCTGGGAGCGGATTTGGCAGCGGATGGAACCATGGAAGCGGAAGTGAGACACAGGGTGGGGGAGGGAGCGAAGGTTCTGAGAGCGTTGAAGAATGTGTAGAAGGCGAGAACGTTATCTCGGAGAGCAAAAATGGGTATGTTTGAAGGAATAGT
Source organism: Panulirus ornatus (assembly GCF_036320965.1). NCBI lineage: Eukaryota > Metazoa > Arthropoda > Malacostraca > Decapoda > Palinuridae > Panulirus > Panulirus ornatus. Next base: position 17,427,731 of record NC_092235.1, read on the forward strand.
AGGTTCCAACAATACTGTATGGATTGTGCGAAGGGTGGATGTGTTGGAAATGAGATGTTTGAGGACAGTATGTGGTGTGAGGTGGTTTGATCGAGTAAGTAATGAAGGGTAAGAGAGATGTGGGGTAATAAAAAAAGAGTGTGGTTAAGAGAGCAGAGGAGGGTGTGTTGAAATGGTTTGGACACATGGAGAGAATGAGTGAAAAAGATTTTGAGCGACCGGGGCCTGAACATAAAGGAGGGTGAAAGGCGTGCAAGGAATAGAGTGAATTGGAAAGATGTGGTATAACGGGGTCGAAGTGCTGTCAATGGATCGAACCAGGGCATGTGAAGGGTCTGGGGTATACCATGGAAAGATCTGTGGGGCCTGGATGTGGAAAGGGAGCTGTGGTTTCGGTGCTACACATAACAGCTAGAGATTGAGTGTGAACGAATGCGGCCTTTTCTGTCTGTTTCTGGCGCTGCCTCGCTGAAGGGGGAGGGGGAAAGGAGGGGGATGCCATTTCGTGTGTGGCGAGGTGGCGACGTAAATGGTTGAAGGCAGCAAGTATGGATATGTACATGTGTATGTATATGTCTGTGAATGTATATGTATGTATACACTGAAATGTATATGTATGTATATGTCCGTGGGTGAGCGTTTATGTATATACACGTGTATGTGGGTGGGTTGGGCCATTCCTCGTCTGTTTCCTTGCACTACCTCGCTAACGCGGGAGACGTCGGTTAAATATTACATATATATATATATGTAATTTTCGCCCCCTCCCCCACCCTATGATTCACTTCCGCTGCCAGATCCACTCCCAGATATCTAAAACACTTTACTTCCTCCAGTTTTTCTCCATTCAAACTTACCTCCCAATTGACTTGACCCTCAACCCTACTGTACCTAATAACCTTGCTCTTATTCACACATATATATATATATATATATATATATATATATATATATATATATATATATATATATATATATATATATATATTATTTTTATTATACTTTGTCGCTGTCTCCCGCGTTTGCGAGGTAGCGCAAGGAAACAGACGAAAGAAATGGCCCAACCCCCCCCCCCCCATACACATGTATATACATACGTCCACACACGCAAATATACATACCTACACAGCTTTCCATGGTTTACCCCAGACGCTTCACATGCCTTGCTTCAATCCACTGACAGCACGTCAACCCCGGTATACCACATCGCTCCAATTCACTATTCCTTGCCCTCCTTTCACCCTCCTGCATGTTCAGGCCCCGATCACACAAAATCTTTTTCACTCCATCTTTCCACCTCCAATTTGGTCTCCCTCTTCTCCTTGTTCCCTCCACCTCCGACACATATATCCTCTTGGTCAATCTTTCCTCACTCATTCTCTCCATGTGCCCAAACCACTTCAAAACACCCTCTTCTGCTCTCTCAACCACGCTCTTTTTATTTCCACACATCTCTCTTACCCTTACGTTACTCACTCGATCAAACCACCTCACACCACACATTGTCCTCAAACATCTCATTTCCAGCACATCCATCCTCCTGCGCACAACTCTATCCATAGCCCACGCCTCGCAACCATACAACATTGTTGGAACCACTATTCCTTCAAACATACCCATTTTTGCTTTCCGAGATAATGTTCTCGACTTCCACACATTCTTCAAGGCCCCCAGGATTTTCGCCCCCTCCCCCACCCTATGATCCACTTCCGCTTCCATGGTTCCATCCGCTGCCAGATCCACTCCCAGATATCTAAAACACTTCACTTCCTCCAGTTTTTCTCCATTCAAACTCACCTCCCAAATGACTTGACCCTCAACCCTACTGTACCTAATAACCTTGCTCTTATTCACATTTACTCTTAACTTTCTTCTTCCACACACTTTTCCAAACTCAGTCACCAGCTTCTGCAGTTTCTCACATGAATCAGCCACCAGCGCTGTATCATCAGCGAACAACAACTGACTCACTTCCCAAGCTCTCTCATCCCCAACAGACTTCATACTTGCCCCTCTTTCCAAAACTCTTGCATTTACCTCCCTAACAACCCCATCCATAAACAAATTAAACAATCATATATATATATATATATATATATATATATATATATATATATATATATATGTGTGTGTGTGTGTGTGTGTGTGTGTGCACTTTCGTGTAATGATCACATTATCAGGGGAGCAACAAGAAAGAATACAACAATCACTTGATATACAACGAAGAGACGTAGCTAGGACATCTTATTTGTATATCAACTGACTATTATATTTCTTGTACCTCCTCTGATGATGTGATCATCACAAGAAACTGCACTTGGGAACTTATCATGTTACACTTCCACGTGGACAAAAAGGAATATACTTGATCAGGCGCTCAACTGTCATTTTCCCCATGGTGTTATGGCCTAGCCTATGACCATCATCAGTGTCAGTAAATATCCTCCTTCCTAATCTTCCCCATCCTCATTCTTACCACCACCATCACTATCAATAAATAACCTCCAACATCACTATCCCTAATCTTCCCCACCTTCATCCTAACCATTTTCATCAACAAAACTTCATCACTATCACCTCCCTCACTACAGTCTCCATCGTTCACCACCCTCACATCATGAATTAATTCCCCGTTCGTCTAAGTTCTTATCGTCGCAAAAGAAAATATATTGACCTCCCGCCCATTCTCCAAGCTATATAAAAAGTAAAATATAACTCTGATATAAAAAAGAATACAATAACTATGGTTGGTCGTAACAGTCAGGTTAACGTTCTGTGACCGTTAATAACCGTTAAAAACCGTTGTTAACGGATAAATATGACGTAAATGTCCCGGGGACAAGCGGAGCCAATGAACCAATCAGCAGGTCCAGCTTTGCTTACAATGGTGCCATCTATAAAAACACTGTAATCCCAACACTGCTGCAGCAAAATGTGTCAACACTCATCTGAATATATTAAATCCATTGCCAAATCTTTACAACCACATGTTTTCCATTTCTTTCTTCCTAAACATTTACCATTCTGGTGACTCAAAAAATTCCATCATTTTTCTTTTATCTGGTATTTTTCCAGTTAACCCGGAGTGAAATTCCCTTCTTTACCATCGTTCCCGAATAGTTCTTTGACAGACGCTGGCTTTTTCTTCGTGTTGTAAAACTTTTACGAAAAATACACTTTGAAAACGATGTCTTTTTTCTTCTTCTTCTTCTTCTTCAATGTCTGACAGATGCCCCTGAGCTGTGACTGTTGGGTCTGTCCTGTTACTGTCTCCAGACTCGACGTCACATGTCTCACGTAACTGCTACAGAAGTGGTTGGCTGAACCGTCACAAACGGTAGTAACATCTTGGCTCTGTTCCTGTTGCTAACTACAATGCTACTGTTGTTACCGCCTTTTGCATTTTCACTGTGAGTGCCGGGAGAGAGAGAGAGAGAGAGAGAGAGAGAGAGAGAGAGAGAGAGAGAGAGAGAGAGAGAGAGAGAGAGAGAGAGAGAGAAGAAGGAGGAGGATTCACTCCTATACTGCTACTGTTCTAGTGCTTGTTTTCTTGTTTCAGTGGTCCCTGTAGTGAGGGGGGGATGTTACTAGTACTGTTCCAGCGTTACTGTACTCTGAAGTTACGAGTGTCACTGTCTGTGTTATCAGCAGCGTCACTGTCGTGTTAAGGTGTCATTATGTTTATAACCGTTACCGCTGTCAACGAATGTCACTATAACATCATACGTGTCACTGCAACTAATGTTACAGATGTTACTGTTGTGTCACTGTTTTCAACTGTTCCTGTTGTTACTAGTCATGATAATGGTAATGTGTTACTGGTGTTACTAGTCACTTCAATTTCACAGGTGTTACTGTCGCTACTACTCTTACTTTACAGTTACGAGTGTCGCTAGTCACTTTAATGACGCAGATGTAACTAGTCACTTCACAAATGAGGGTGTTACCGGTCACATGACCGTTAGAGACGTTACTATAACAGATGTAACTGCTTCTACTACTGTCACTTTATTATGACAGGGGGTACTGCTATAATCTAAGTCATTAAGGTTGTGTTACTGTACGTGGGCACTACTGTCACCGTAGTGACTAATGTCACAATGCTATTATCACAAGTGTTACTACCGTCACGTGTGTTGTAGCTACTAGTCATTACAGGTGCTACTGGGTTTTACGAACGTTGCCAACTGTTACAACTCAAGTCATAATAATCTCACAGGTGTCACTCCACCGCAACAAATTTCTTTCCAGCATCACTCACGGCGTTACTGTAAATGAACCTTTGGTTACATACACTTTTGGTGTATGTTACTGTACTGTGTTACAGGAGACGCTTAGCAGCTTGTTGAGAAAGTGTTACTGTAATACTGCAGCTACAACTGTCACTACAGTTATTTCAACGTTACAAGTCTTGCAATAATGTTCTTCAGCATGAGGTAACACTGCCGTTGATGTGACAGATGGAGATGTACTGATTCCTACGAAGGTGTTACCGTACTGGTGTTGCTGTAGCGAGAAAACACTGTACAGCCCCGGGTGAGGCGTATTGCTCCTGGGGCACGTAACACTGGTTGTACTAGTGTGGTAGACAGGTGTAAGCCATCAGTCACGTGCGTCACTGGACAGGTACAGGTGTGACAGCACGTGGCAGGTGTCGCTGTACAGTTACAGTTACGGATTAGGCAAATGGGATCATCAATGTGGAGGGGAGAGGTGGAAGCTTTCATGCATTCGTGGTCCAACAGGGAGACTAAAGAAAGGCTTCCCAGCTGAAAATCTTCTGAACATCGTAGACGCTAGAAAAACTGTGGCTCTTTAAATGGCAGTAGGGACACTAAATACTCTAATAAGAGTGCCAACCATAGGAAGCCAGAGTCGGGAGGAGAAAAAATGATGACCTAACAACTCAAAATCTCAGGACGGGAGTCCAGTGTTGTTTTTATCTTAAACTGTTCAATGGACTCGTTGGGAACAAATCGCTCGTAACCGAACATAAAATCAGACTGAAAGACTTGGGTCGAGACAGCAGACGAAAGAGAGGGTCGAGGAGAAGAAGAATAAAATGTAGATATCACCTTCAAAACCTAATCGAAGTGGGAGTTATGTTGCCTCCACCACAACCTAGATGGACTGCAGGACGGAGCATGGTAACCACTGACATCACTGCACGCGATACAAATCACCTTAAGAAGGATCTGCATCTAAGTATAGAGGCTCATGACCCCGATGGTTTCTCATCCTTTGTATTCAACGGATGAGTACAACACTGACAAGCCATTTGGTACGTTGCTTAAGAATATCCTGGGGGGAGGGAACACTACCGAAGGAGAGGAACACAACAAAAATCGTACTTGTTTTTTAAGAAAGACAAGGAGAGAGAGAGAGAGAGAGAGAGAGAGAGAGAGAGAGAGAGAGAGAGAGAGAGAGAGAGAGAGAGAGAGAGAGAGAATATAAAGACTTGCTAAATTACAGGCTAGCTTCACTGACAAACATGGGTCCGTCTGGATAAGGGTCAGAGAGCAAAGTATTTGCAAAGGGCAAACTACCTCACCATAAACAGGGAGAGGAAGAGAGATACGTGGATGGACTGCATGTGTTTGTACTGCCAAGAGGAAAAACTGCTTAAAAGATACTGGATTTCTCGTACGTACAAGGCAAGCTTCGCCTCTTTCGATGGACCGCATACGACGTACATGGTACAGATCACACATGCTAGAGGTGACCTTTTCAAATAGCAAGTAGTGTTCCGCAGGACCACCTTCTATGCCTGATGATATTTTTCTAATTATGTAACTGATCTGCCATGACCCCATGTCTACAGATGGATATGCTTATGAATGAAGCTAAACGTACAATAAGGAATAGTAGTTAAGGATTGTTACACGCCCCAGTAACGGTCTGGTGCACAGCTGATAAATTCTAGCTCAACCTAAATGGCAAATGGAGGTAAGGCGCATAAATCGAGGTTAGGCTAAGTCTTACCATCCTGCAGAGGCTAGGCTACATGTCTTACCATCCTGCACAGGCTAGGCTACATGTCTTACCATCCTGCAGAGGCTAGGCTATATGTCTTACCATCCTGCAGAGGCTAGGCTACATGCCTTACCATCCTGCAGAGGCTAGGCTAAATGTCTTACCATCCTGCAGAGAGTTAATTACACAAATATTCCCGTGAGATGAATTCTGAGGTCGCTCCAGTCTGTCACCACATAACCATATTACGAGAAATGGAAAGGAATTAACAATTAAGGAAACCTGCACGAGACAAAATACTTTCAAAACAATCTTACCTCAACATGAAGTCCACTCAGTTCTATGCAAGTGCACTGATTCCCTCTCATCCAAGCCACTTCATTACTACCCAACATGTGTACGAGTAGGAAAAGAGGAGAGTGGTTGGTTCCCAGTGAATGCTGGTTTGCGGCAGGGGTGCGTGATGTCTCCATGGTTGTTTAATTTGTTTACGGATGGGGTTGTTAGGGATGTGAATGCAAGAGTTTTGGAGAGAGGTGCAAGTATGCAGTCTGTTTTGGATGAGAAGGCATGGGAAGTAAGTCAGTTGTTGTTCGCTGATGATACAGCGTTGGTGGTTGATTCGGGTGAAAAACTGCATTAGTTGGAGACTGAGTTTGGTAAAGTGTGTGAAAGAAGAAAATTGAGAGTAAATGTGAATAAGAGTAAGGTCATTCGGTTCAGTAGGGTTGAGGGACAAGTAAATTGGGAAGTAAGTTTGAATGGAGAAAAACTGGAGGAAATGAAGCGTTTTAGACATCTGGGAGTGGATTCAGGAGCGGATGGAACCATGGAAGCGGAAGTGAGTCACAGGGTGGGGGAGGGAGCAAAGATTCTGGGAGCGTTAAGAATGTATGGAAGGCGAGAACGTTATCTCGGAGAGCAAAAATGGGTATGTTTGAAGGAATAGTGGTTCCAACAAAGTTATATGGTTGCGAGGCATGGGCTATAGATAAGGTTGGGTGGAGGAGGGTGGATGTGTTGGAAATGAAATGTTTGAGGACAATATGTGGTGTGGGGTGGTTTGATCGAGTAAGTAATGAAAGGGTAAAAGAGATGTGTGGTAATAAAAAGAGTCTGGTTGAGATAGAAGAGGGTGTGTTGAAATGGTTTGGACACTTGGAGAGAATAAGTGAGAAAAGATTGACAAAGAGGATATATGTGTCAGAGGTGGAGGGAAGAAGGAGAAGCGGGAGACAAAACTGGAGGAGGAAGAATGGAGTGAAAAAGATTTTGAGCGATCGGGGCCTGAACATACAGGAGGGAGATAGGCGTGCAAGGAATACAGCGAATTGGAACGATGTGGCATACCGGGGTCGACGTGCTGTCAATGGAATGAACCTGGGCATCTGAAGCGTCGGGGGTAAACCATGGAAAGGTCTGTGGGGCCTGGATGTGGAAAGGGAGCTGTGGTGTCGGTGCATTACACATGATAGCTAGAAACTGAGTGTGAACGAATGTGGCCTTTGTTGTTTGATCCTGGCGCTCCTATTTCGTGTATGGCGGGATGGCGACGGGAATGGATGCAGGCAGCAAGTATGGATATGTACATGTGTATATATGTGTATGTCTGTGTATGCATATGTATGTATATGCTGAAATGTATATGTATGTATATGTGCGCGTGTGGGCGTTTATGTATATACATGTGTATGTGTATACACATGTATATGTATGGGTCTCTTACCCTGCGATACCTCGCTAATGCGGGAGGCTCCGGCTATGTTAAATAAAATATATATATATATATATATATATATATATATATATATATATATATATATATATATATATATATTTTTTTTTTCTTTTCTTTTAAACTAATCGCCATTTCCCGCGTTAGCGAGGTAGCGTTAAGAACAGAGGACTGGGCCATTTTTGGAATATCCTCACCTGGCCCCCCTCTGTTCCTTCTTTTGGGGAAAAAAAAAAAAAAAAACGAGAGGGGAGGATTTCCAGCCCCCCGCTCCCTCCCCTTTTAGTCGCCTTCTACGACACGCAGGGAATACGTGGGAAGTATTCTTAATCCCCTATCCCCAGGGATATATATATATATATATATATATATATATATATATATATATATATATATATATATATATATATATAAATTTAAACATGTGTCATTATAAACATGTGCAAGTGAATCACTCATAACATGCCCAAGAATTAACTCTGCAAGTTGCAATCATTCCAATGTATAACCATAAGCGGTCGTTACAGATGTCAAACTATATCAACATATTGGAACTGCACATACATGTCCCTTAAAGACATGCATCACTGTAAATGTCGTTCTAAAGAGGTGTTACAGTTGGGTTCACCATATAGGATGTTACAATACTGTAAGGGTTACTAGAAACAACTGTCACTATCACTAAAAACATGATGTTCAGCCATCTAAACTGCATAAGCTACCGTTCAGCCAGTTTAACTAAGCAACTGTCTCTGCTCAACCAGTTCAACTGTACAAACTATAAACGTCACTGAACTATACAGGTGTTACTGTTCAACTAGCTGAACTATACACATGTTACTGTACAACCAGCAGAACTATACACATGTTACTGTCAACCAGCAGAAAGATACACATGTCACTGTTCAACCAGCTGAACTATACACATGTTACTGTTCAACCAGCAGAAATATACACATGCTACTGTTCAACTAGCTGAACTATGCACATTTTACTGTTCAACTAGCTGAGGTATACACATGTTACTGTTCAACTAGCTGAACTATACACATGTCACTGTTCAACTAGCTGAACTATACACATGCTACTGTTCAACTAGTTGAACTATGCACGTTACTATTTAACTTGCCGAACTATACAAGTTTCTATTCAAACCTACTGAACTATACACATGTTACTGTTCAACTAGCTGAACTATACACATGTTACTGTTCAACTAGCTGAACTATACACATGTTACTGTTCAACTAGCTGAACTATACACATGTTACTGTTCAACTAGCTGAACTATACACATGTTACTGTTCAACTAGCTGAACTATACACATGTTACTGTTCAACTAGCTGAACTATACACCTTACTATTCAACTAGCTGAACTATACACCTTACTATTCAACTAGCTGAACTATACACATGTTTCTATTCAAACCTACTGAACTATACACATGTTACTGTTCAACTAGCTAAACTATACACATGTTACTGTTCAACTAGCTGAACTATACACCTTACTATTCAACTAGCTGAACTATACACATGTTTCTATTCAAACCTACTGAACTATACACATGTTACTGTTCAACTAGCTGAACTATACACACGTTACTGTTCAACTAGCTGAACTATACACATGTTGCTGTTCAACCAGCAGAACTATACACATGTTACTGTTCAACCAGCAGAACTATACACATGTTACTGTTCAACTAGCTGAACTATACACATGTTACTGTTCAACTAGCTGAACTATACACATGTTACTGTTCAACTAGCTGAACAATACACATGTTACTGTTCAACTAGCTGAACTATACACATGTTACTGTTCAACTAGCTGAACTATACACATGTTACTGTTCAACTAGCTGAACTATACACATGTTACTGTTCAACTAGCTGAACAATACACATGTTACTGTTCAACTAGCTGAACTATACACATGTTACTGTTCAACTAGCTGAACTATACACCTTACTATTCAAACCTACTGAACTATACACATGTTTCTATTCAAACCTACTGAACTATACACATGTTTCTATTCAAACCTACTGAACTATACACATGTTGCTGTTCAACCAGCAGAGCTATACACATGTTACTGTTCAACCAGCAGAACTATACACATGTTACTGTTCAAACAGAACTATACACATGTTACTGTTCAACCAGTAGAACTATACCCATATCATGGATTTGCCACACTCAACAGGTGGCAGCAACAAGAGTTTCTGCGAACGTTTCCGGAGAACATCCCCAACAGCTGTTAACATCACTAAAAACAGGTGCCACTGTGTTGCTAAAAAGCTACTAATGTCATATCAAACAGGTGTAAGTATAACCAGTGTTCCTAAAAGTCATAATCTAAACATCATTCTAAGAATATGTAACAATAAAGTTACTAAGTAGGTGTAACGATAACAGGTGTCTACACCTAGGTAACGCTACACTGCTGCAAGCTGTTATCAAACAAGTTGTAACGGCACGTTTTCTTGACGGACAGGTGTGAGGGTAACAGGTGCTGATGCTAGTGTCACCAGAAATATAAATGTCTGAATAACATGTGCTGCCATGTCATTCGAAACAGATGGACGTCTAAATTACCCCCTAAAAAAAAGAGTATGATGCTATCTTAAATCTAAATCAATGTTACCACTGCCTAACGTGTATGATATCCTAACATGCCTTGTCATATATATATATATATATATATATATATATATATATATATATATATATATATATATATATATATATATATATATATTATCCCTGGGGATAGGGGAGAAAGAATACTTCCCACGTATTCCCTGCGCGTCGTAGAAGGCGACTAAAAGGGGAGGGAGCGGGGGGGCTGGAAATCCTCCCCTTTCGTTTTTTTTTTTTTCTAATTTTCCAAAAGAGGGAACAGAGAAGGGGGCCAGGTGAGGATATTCCCTCAAAGGCCCAATCCTCTGTTCTTAACGCTACCTCGCTAATGCGGGAAATGGCGATAGTTTGAAAGAAGATATATATATATATATATATATATATATATATATATATATATATATATATATATATATATATATATATAAACACGTATATCTAAAACTTTCTCTGTAAAGTGGTGTCCGTAAATAACATCAAACACGAGAGACAGTCACCCAAATCATCTGTAAAATATGATCGTATATGTAAACATAATCCTGCACATCCATCATTGCTAATGTCTCATCCCTAAACCGCTTCGCTGGCAACACTGCCAACCAGCATTCTATATTTTTTTCTTATTCTTTTTTCTGTTAACATAACTATGCCACATCAGACACGTCACAGCACATACCGCTATCTACGTGTAAAATCACAATCAAAGTTTTAATCCGGTTTCCGGCAAAGCGGGTCACGAACAACCAAGGTTCTAGCTAAGGGGGGGAGTACTGCATAGCCAAGGTACCAGCAGAGGGGAGTATTGGATAACCATGGTTCTAGCGAAGGGGGGAGGGTCTTGGATAACAGAGGTTCTAGCGAAGGAGGATTCTGGATTATCTTGATTCTGGCAGCTCTCTCTGCATCCTTACTTGACAGAGGCGAGTCGAAAGCGGTCCGACTTATCAACCCTCCCAGGCTAACTTCCAAACTTGGCCCCCCTTGCCCTGCGCCGTAACGTTGGTTCACTTTCCCTCTTCTGTAGGTATTACGTTGGTTTCTGGTCCCGAGAGCTTGTTGCTTGTGTGCCTAACCAATGGTTAGACCACGCAATACTCGGCAAGCTGCTGTGTGGCCGTTGGCAAGTCAAGGGTAGGCCGTTATGATAACCGTTTCTTCACCTACGGCTCGAAGCTTTGGAATTCCCTACCCTCTCATGTCCTTTCCGATAGCCAAGACCTAGATCAACGTAAATAACAGACTTTTCACTTCCTCCAAATTCGTAAATTCTTTACCTTCTCTCTCCTTTTACCCCTTCATTAACCTCTCTCTCTACTTCAACCAAGGACCGGCCTCGAGGTGGACTTTGTCCGTGAATGGAGCCTCAGAAAAGTCTTGGATAATCATGATTCTGGCTGAGCGGATCTTGGATAATAAGAGATCTAGCCAAGATCAGAGTCTTGGATAACTGGGGTACAACAAGGCGGGTTGTGTTTTATCATCGTGAATTCTTGGCTATGGAATATGATCTGGTCATCCAGGTTCCTGGTTCACGGGATGAGGAGTATTGTAACTGTACAACCCAAAGACCCAGTATCCTGGGAATCTCGCAACTTCGAGACGACACTCCACGCAGGAGCTGGGAAATGATGGACTCCAGAGAAGAGGTCTTCGACGAGACAGAGTTCCTATTCGTCCACTGTTGATCTTGGGATTTAAATAACTGTAGTAATGATTGCCACCTGATGACGTGGATTGTCTCTATGAAAAATTACGTAAAGTAAAATCATATAAACTACTGAACTGCGATTTCACCTTCATAATTATCATCACAAACAAGTGTGATCAATATATATATATATATATATATATATATATATATATATATATATATATATATATATATATATATATATATATATATTTTTTTTTTTTTTGCTTTGTCGCTGTCTCCCGCGTTTGCGAGGTAGCGCAAGGAAACAGACGAAAGAAATGGCCCAACCCACCCCCATACACATGTATATACATACGTCCACACACGCAAATATACATACCTACGCAGCTTTCCATTGTTTACCCCAGACGCTTCACATGCCCTGATTCAATCCACTGACAGCACGTCAACCCCGGTATACCACATCGATCCAATTCACTCTATCTTCCTCCTTTCACCCTCCTGCATGTTCAGGCCCCGATCACACAAAATCTTTTTCACTCCATCTTTCCACCTCCAATTTGGTCTCCCTCTTCTCCTCGTTCCCTCCACCTGCGACACATATAACCTCTTGATCAATCTTTCCTCACTCATTCTCTCCATGTGCCCAAACCATTTCAAAACACCCTCTTCTGCTCTCTCAACCACGCTCTTTTTATTTCCACACATCTCTCTTACCCTTACGTTACTTACTCGATCAAACCACCTCACACCACATACTGTCCTCAAACATCTCATTTCCAGCACATCCATCCTCCTGCGCACCACTCTATCCATAGCCCACGCCTCGCAACCATACAACATTGTTGGAACCACTATTCCTTCAAACATACCCATTTTTGCTTTCCGAGATAATGTTCTCGACTTCCACACACACACACACACACACACACACACATATATATATATATATATATATATATATATATATATATATATATATATATATATATATATATATATATATATATATTTTTTTTTTTTTGCTTTGTCGCTGTCTCCCGCGCTTGCGAGGTAGCGCAAGGAAACAGACGAAAGAAATGGCCCAACCCACCCCCATACACATGTATATACATACGTCCACACACGCAAAATATACATACCTACGCAGCTTTCCATTGTTTACCCCAGACGCTTCACATGCCCTGATTCAATCCACTGACAGCACGTCAACCCCGGTATACCACATCGATCCAATTCACTCTATTCCTTTCACCCTCCTGCATGTTCAGGCCCCGATCACACAAAATCTTTTTCACTCCATCTTTCCACCTCCAATTTGGTCTCCCTCTTCTCCTCGTTCCCTCCACCTGCGACACATATAACCTCTTGATCAATCTTTCCTCACTCATTCTCTCCATGTGCCCAAACCATTTCAAAACACCCTCTTCTGCTCTCTCAACCACGCTCTTTTTATTTCCACACATCTCTCTTACCCTTACGTTACTTACTCGATCAAACCACCTCACACCACACATTGTCCTCAAACATCTCATTTCCAGCACATCCATCCTCCTGCGCACCACTCTATCCATAGCCCACGCCTCGCAACCATACAACATTGTTGGAACCACTATTCCTTCAAACATACCCATTTTTGCTTTCCGAGATAATGTTCTCGACTTCCCCAGCTTAAAGGGAAAAAAAAAATTTGTGAGGAGGGAGGGGGGGGCCCCCAGAGAGGCGCAGTTATAAAAAAAAAAAAACCCGGGGAGCCATTGCGGCAGCGTGCCATCATGGCAAATTTTCCGTGGTAGGGAGGTACTCTCCCCCTCTCTTGACAACACCTGATTCACGTCCCTCTTTTCTTCGTGACTAGTTTTTCCCTTTGCATGAGCAATACGTTTGCCCCGACTTTTCGTAGAATCCCGCCATAAGAACACGCTCTTTCCTTATATGTGTTCGCAATTTACCACGTCAACGATGTAGCGCCAAGGACATAAAAAATATATATCCTCATTCGCTCACATCCATTCTCTACCTGTCATGTATGATGCACAGAAACTAAATCCCCTTATACACAATCAGGCCCCACAGACCATTCCTTAGTTTCCAAATGACAGGATGTTGTCTGTAGACCAAATCGCTCCAATTTGCTTTATCCATTGCAGGTCTCGCATCCTACCCAATGTTCAAACTCTATACCTTCTCTATATTCTCTTAGTCGCGCTTTCGTCACTCACCCTCTCCAAACGTCCAAACCATTTCAGCACACCCTCTGCAGCTCCCTCACTGCATGTTCCTCTCACCATCTCTCCTCTCTCTCTCTTACATATGCATATCAAAATATACGTAAGTATATATACACATCACAGCCATATACACATGTACATATTCATACTTGCTCGCCTTCATTCATTCCTGCCGCCACCCCGCCCCACAGGAAACAGCATCGCTACCCCCTGCTTCAGTAAGGTAGCGCCAGGAAAACAGACAAAAAAGGCCACATTCGTTCACACTCAATCTCGCTGTCATGAGTAATGCATCGAAACCACAGCTCCCTATCCGCATCCAGGCCCCACAGACCTTTCCATGGTTTATCCCAGATGTTTCACATGCCCTGGTTCAGTCGACAGACAGAACGTCGACCCCCGTATACCACATCGTTCCAATTCATTTTATTCCTTACACGCACCCTTTTTGTCCACGGGGAAATGAAACACGATAAGTTCCCAAGTGCACTTTCGTGTAATGATCACATCATATATATTTTATTTATTTATTTATTATACTTTGTCGCTGTCTCCCGCGTTTGCGAGGTAGCGCAAGGAAACAGACGAAAGAAATGGCCCAACCCACCCCCCCCCCCCCATACACACGTATACACATACGTCCACACACGCAAATACACATACCTACACAGCTTTCCATGGTTTACCCCAGACGCTTCACATGCCCTGATTCAATCCACTGACAGCACGTCAACCCCGGTATACCACATCGCTCCAATTCACTCTATTCCTTGCCCTCCTTTCACCCTCCTGCATGTTCAGGCCCCGATCACACAAAATCTTTTTCACTCCATCTTTCCACCTCCAATTTGGTCTCCCTCTTCTCCTCGTTCCCTCCACCTCCGACGCATATATCCTCTTGGTCAATCTTTCCTCACTCATTCTCTCCATGTGCCCAAACCACTTCAAAACACCCTCTTCTGCTCTCTCAACCACGCTCTTTTTATTTCCACACATCTCTCTTACCCTTACGTTACTCACTCGATCAAACCACCTCACACCACACATTGTCCTCAAACATCTCATTTCCAGCACATCCATCCTCCTGCGCACAACTCTATCCATAGCCCACGCCTCGCAACCATACAACATTGTTGGAACCACTATTCCTTCAAACATACCCATTTTTGCTTTCCGAGATAATGTTCTCGACTTCCACACATTCTTCAAGGCTCCCAGAATTTTCGCCCCCTCCCCCACCCTATGATCCACTTCCGCTTCCATGGTTCCATCCGCTGCCAGATCCACTCCCAGATATCTAAAACACTTCACTTCCTCCAGTTTTTCTCCATTCAAACTCACCTCCCAATTGACTTGACCCTCAACCCTACTGTACCTAATAACCTTGCTCTTATTCACATTTACTCTTAACTTTCTTCTTCCACACACTTTACCAAACTCAGTCACCAGCTTCTGCAGTTTCTCACATGAATCAGCCACCAGCGCTGTATCATCAGCGAACAACAACTGACTCACTTCCCAAGCTCTCTCATCCCCAACTGACTTCATACTTGCCCCTCTTTCCAAAACTCTTGCATTCACCTCCCTAACAACCCCATCCATAAACAAATTAAACAACCATGGAGACATCACACACCCCTGCCGCAAACCTACATTCACTGAGAACCAATCACTTTCCTCTCTTCCTACACGTACACATGCCTTGCATCCTCGATAAAAACTTTTCACTGCTTCTAACAACTTGCCTCCCACACCATATATTCTTAATACCTTCCACAGAGCATCTCTATCAACTCTATCATATGCCTTCTCCAGATCCATAAATGCTACATACAAATCCATATATATATATATATATATATATATATATATATATATATATATATATATATATATATATATGTACAGCGTTAAAGGGATGACATTGATTGGGGCCTCAGTTGCCCATGCCGTCTCAGCTTAAATGGAAAAAAAAGTGTGAGGAGGTGAGGAGAGGCCGTCCAGAGAGGCGCAGTTATAAAAAAATGAAACTGTTGAGCCATTGCGGCAGCAGTGCCATCATGGCAAACTTCCGTGGTAGGGAGGTACTCTCTCCCTCTCTTGACAACACCTGATTCACGTGCCTCGTTCTTCGTGACTAGATTTTCCTGCAGTGAGCAATACGTTTGCCCCGACTTTTCGTAGAATCCCGCCATAAGAACACGCTCTTTCCTTATATGTGTTCGCAATTTACCACGTCAACGATGTAGCGCCAAGGACATAAAAAATATATATCCTCATTCGCTCACATCCATTCTCTACCTGTCATGTATGATGCACAGAAACTAAATCCCCTTATACACAATCAGGCCCCACAGACCATTCCTTAGTTTCCAAATGACAGGATGTTGTCTGTAGACCAAATCGCTCCAATTTGCTTTATCCATTGAAGGTCTCGCATCCTACCCAATGTTCAAACTCTATACCTTCTCTATATTCTCTTAGTCGCGCTTTCGTCACTCACCCTCTCCAAACGTCCAAACCATTTCAGCACACCCTCTGCAGCTCCCTCAATGCATGTTCCTCTCACCATCTCTCCTCTCTCTCTCTTACATATGCATAGCAAAATATACGTAAGTATATATACACATCACAGCCATATACACATGTACATATTCATACTTGCTCGCCTTCATTCATTCCTGCCGCCACCCCGCCCCACAGGAAACAGCATCGCTACCCCCTGCTTCAGTAAGGTAGCGCCAGGAAAACAGACAAAAAAGGCCACATTCGTTCACACTCAATCTCGCTGTCATGAGTAATGCATCGAAACCACAGCTCCCCATCCGCATCCAGGCCCCACAGACCTTTCCATGGTTTATCCCAGATGTTTCACATGCCCTGGTTCAGTCGAGACAGAACGTCGACCCCCGTATACCACATCGTTCCAATTCATTTTATTCCTTACACGCACCCTTTTTGTCCACGGGGAAATGAAACACGATAAGTTCCCAAGTGCACTTTCGTGTAATGATCACATCATATATATTTTATTTTTTTATTTATTATACTTTGTCGCTGTCTCCCGCGTTTGCGAGGTAGCGCAAGGAAACAGACGAAAGAAATGGCCCAACCCACCCACCCCCCATACACACGTATACACATACGTCCACACACGCAAATACACATACCTACACAGCTTTCCATGGTTTACCCCAGACGCTTCACATGCCTTGATTCAATCCACTGACAGCACGTCAACCCCGGTATACCACATCGCTCCAATTCACTCTATTCCTTGCCCTCCTTTCACCCTCCTGCATGTTCAGGCCCCGATCACACAAAATCTTTTTCACTCCATCTTTCCACCTCCAATTTGGTCTCCCTCTTCTCCTCGTTCCCTCCACCTCTGACGCATATATCCTCTTGGTCAATCTTTCCTCACTCATTCTCTCCATGTGCCCAAACCACTTCAAAACACCCTCTTCTGCTCTCTCAACCACGCTCTTTTTATTTCCACACATCTCTCTTACCCTTACGTTACTCACTCGATCAAACCACCTCACACCACACATTGTCCTCAAACATCTCATTTCCAGCACATCCATCCTCCTGCGCACAACTCTATCCATAGCCCACGCCTCGCAACCATACAACATTGTTGGAACCACTATTCCTTCAAACATACCCATTTTTGCTTTCCGAGATAATGTTCTCGACTTCCACACATTCTTCAAGGCTCCCAGAATTTTCGCCCCCTCCCCCACCCTATGATCCACTTCCGCTTCCATGGTTCCATCCGCTGCCAGATCCACTCCCAGATATCTAAAACACTTCACTTCCTCCAGTTTTTCTCCATTCAAACTCACCTCCCAATTGACTTGACCCTCAATCCTACTGTACCTAATAACCTTGCTCTTATTCACATTTACTCTTAACTTTCTTCTTCCACACACTTTACCAAACTCAGTCACCAGCTTCTGCAGTTTCTCACATGAATCAGCCACCAGCGCTGTATCATCAGCGAACAACAACTGACTCACTTCCCAAGCTCTCTCATCCCCAACAGACTTCATACTTGCCCCTCTTTCCAAAACTCTTGCATTCACCTCCCTAACAACCCCATCCATAAACAAATTAAACAACCATGGAGACATCACACAACCCCGCCGCAAACCTACATTCACTGAGAACCAATCACTTTCCTCTCTTCCTACACGTACACATGCCTTGCATCCTCGATAAAACTTTTCACTGCTTCTAAACAACTTTCCTCCCACACCATATATTCTTAATACCTTCCACAGAGCATCTCTATCAACTCTATCATATGCCTTCTCCAGATCCATAAATGCTACATACAAATCCATATATATATATATAAATTTAAACATGTGCAAGTGAATCACTCATAACATGCCCAAGAATTAACTCTGCAAGTTGCAATCATTCCAATGTATAACCATAAGCGGTCGTTACAGATGTCAAACTATATCAACATATTGGAACTGCACATACATGTCCCTTAAAGACATGCATCAGTATATGTCGTTCTAAAGAGGTGTTACAGTTGGTTCACCATATAGGATGTTACAATACTGTAAGGGTTACTAGAAACAACTGTCACTATCACTAAAAACATGATGTTCAGCCATCTAAACGGCATAAGCTACCGTTCAGCCAGTTTAACTAAGCAACTGTCTCTGCTCAACCAGCTCAACTGTACTGAACTATACACTTGTTACTGTTCAACTAGCTGAACTATACACATGTTAGTGTTCAACTAGCTGAACTATACACATTGTTACTGTTCAACCAGCAGAACTATACACATGTCACTGTTCAACTAGCTGAACTATACACATGTCACTGTTCAACTAGCTGAGGTATACACATGTTACTGTTCAACTAAGCTGAACTATACACCTTACTATTCAACTAGCTGAACTATACACTGTTACTGTTCAACTAGCTGAACAATACACATGTTACTGTTCAACTAGCTGAGGTATACACATGTTACTGTTAACTAGCTGAACTATACACATGTTTCTATTCAAACCTACTGAACTATACACATGTTACTGTTCAACTAGCTGAACTATACACATGTTGCTGTTCAACCAGCAGAAATATACACATGTTACTGTTCAACTAGCTGAACTATACACTGTTACTGTTCAACCAGCAGAACTATACACATGTCACTGTTCAACTAGCTGAACTATACACATGTTACTGTTCAACTAGTGAACTATACACATGGTTACTGTTCAACCAGCAGAACTATACACATGTTACTGTTCAACTAGCTGAGGTATACACATGTTACTGTTAACTAGCTGAACTATACACATGTTAGTGTTCAACTAGCTGAACTATACACATGTTAGTGTTCAACTAGCTGAGGTATACACATGTTACTGTTCAACTAGCTGAGGTATACACATGTTACTGTTCAACTAGCTGAACTATACACATGTTACTGTTCAACCAGCAGAAATATACACATGTTACTGTTAACTAGCTGAACTATACACATGTTACTGTTCAACTAAGCTGAACTATACACATTGTTACTGTTCAACTAGCTGAGGTATACACATGTTACTGTTAACTAGCTGAACTATTACACATGTTACTGTTCAACTAGTTGAACTATGCACGTTACTATTTAACTTGCCGAACTATACAAGTTTCTATTCAAACCTACTGAACTATACACATGTTTCTATTCAAACCTATGAACTATACACATGTTATGTTCAACTAGCTGAACTATACACATGTTAGTGTTCAACTAGCTGAGGTATACACATGTTACTGTTCAACTAGCTGAACTATACACATGTCACTGTTCAACTAGCTGAACTATACACATGTTACTGTTCAACTAGCTAAACTATACACATGTTGCTGTTCAACCAGCAGAACTATACACATGTTTCTATTCAAACCTACTGAACTATACACATGTTACTGTTCAACTAGCTGAACAATACACATGTTACTGTTCAACTAGCTGAACTATACACATGTTAGTGTTCAACTAGCTGAACTATACACTGTTACTGTTCAACTAGTGAACTATACACATGTTAGTGTTCAACTAGCTGAGGTATACACATGTTACTGTTAACTAGCTGAACTATACACCTTACTATTCAACTAGCTGAACTATACACCTTACTATTCAACTAGCTGAACTATACACATGTTACTGTTCAACTAGTGAACTATACACATGTTACTGTTCAACTAGCTGAACTATACACATGTTAGTGTTCAACTAGCTGAGGTATACACATGTTACTGTTCAACTACTGAACTATACACATGTCACTGTTCAACTAGCTGAACTATTACACATGTTACTGTTCAACTAGTGAACTATACACATGTTACTGTTCAACTAGTGAACTATACACATGTTATGTTCAACTAGCTGAACTATACACATGTTATGTTCAACTAGCTGAACTATACACATGTTACTGTTCAACTAGTGAACTATACACATGTTACTGTTCAACTAGCTAAACTATACACATGTTATGTTCAACTAGCTGAGGTATACACATGTTACTGTTCAACCAGCAGAAATATACACATGTTACTGTTCAACTAGTGAACTATACACATGGTTACTGTTCAACCAGCAGAACTATACACATGTTACTGTTCAACTAGCTGAGGTATACACATGTTACTGTTCAACCAGCAGAACTATACACATGTTACTGTTCAACCAGCAGAAATATACACATGTTACTGTTCAACCAGCAGAACTATACACATGTTGCTGTTCAACCAGCAGAACTATACACATGTTTCTATTCAAACCTACTGAACTATACACATTTACTGTTCAACCAGCAGAAATATACACATGTTACTGTTCAACTAGCTGAGGTATACACATGTTACTGTTCAACTAGCTGAACAATACACATGTTACTGTTTAAACAGAACTATACACATGTTATGTTCAACTAGCTGAACTATACACATGTTACTGTTCAACTAGTGAACTATACACATGATACTGTTCAACTAGCTGAACTATTACACATGTTACTGTTAACTAGCTGAACTATAACACATGTTACTGTTCAACTAGCTGAACTATACACATGTTACTGTTCAACTAGTTGAACTATGCACGTTACTATTTAACTTGCCGAACTATACAAGTTTCTATTCAAACCTACTGAACTATACACATGTTACTGTTTAAACAGAACTATACACATGTCACTGTTCAACTAGCTGAACTATACACATGTTACTGTTAACTAGCTGAACTATTACACATGTTACTGTTCAACCAGCAGAAATATACACATGTTACTGTTCAACTAGCTGAACTATACACATGATACTGTTCAACTAGCTGAACTATACACATGATACTGTTCAACTAGCTGAACTATACACATGTTACTGTTCAACTAGCTGAACTATTACACATGTTACTGTTCAACTAGCTGAACAATACACATGTTACTGTTCAACTAGCTGAACTATACACATTTACTGTTCAACCAGCAGAACTATACACATGTTACTGTTCAACTAGCTGAGGTATACACATGTTACTGTTCAACTAGCTGAACTATACACCTTACTATTCAACTAGCTGAACTATACACCTTACTATTCAACTAGCTGAACTATACACATGATACTGTTCAACTAGCTAAACTATACACATGTTTCTATTCAAACCTACTGAACTATACACATGTTGCTGTTCAACCAGCAGAAATATACACATGTTACTGTTCAACCAGCAGAAAGATACACATGTCACTGTTCAACTAGCTGAACTATACACATGTTACTGTTAACTAGCTGAACTATACACATGATACTGTTCAACTAGCTGAGGTATACACATGTTACTGTTCAACTAGCTGAGGTATACACATGTTACTGTTCAACCAGCAGAACTATACACATGTCACTGTTCAACTAGCTGAACAATACACATGTTACTGTTCAACCAGCAGAACTATACACATGTTACTGTTCAACTAGCTGAACTATACACATGTTATGTTCAACTAGCTGAACTATTACACATGTTACTGTTCCAACTAGCTGAACTATACACATGTTACTGTTCAACTAAGCTGAACTATACACCTTACTATTCAACTAGCTGAACTATACACCTTACTATTCAACTAGCTGAACTATACACATGTTACTGTTCAACTAGTGAACTATACACATGTTGCTGTTCAACCAGCAGAACTATACACATGTCACTGTTCAACTAGCTGAACAATACACATGTTACTGTTCAACTAAGCTGAACTATACACATGTCACTGTTCAACTAGCTGAACTATACACATGATACTGTTCAACTAGCTGAACTATACACATGATACTGTTCAACTAGCTGAACTATACACATTTACTGTTCAACCAGCAGAACTATACACCTGTGGCGGTAAATTCGCGGTCTGATGGTGGAGCGGTGGATTGGGAGAGTTGGCTGGGTTGCTGCACCTTAACTCGACAAAGACTTGGTCGGTCGGGAGGGAGTATGTCTGCCGCTTAGGCTTAACAAGGCAACACACATCACTAATTTATGTTCTTCCACAAACACTCATAATCTACATAATCCCACTTACCTTGCGAACTGGGCGATAATATACTCGATCAGACGGGTAAGAACCGGCGATTTGGCTGATTAATGGTGTTTTACAGTGAACATTTGAGGAGATATGGGCTGTACCTGCTAGCCGCCGAGAAAACTGTTCGGACTTGGGCGCTCTCGCACACACACAGGACGGCAGCGTGACGTCACTAGCGCTTCCAACCAGCTCTGCTCTTTTTCACATTCATTTAGCCTCTCTACTGATATGTTTGTGGCTTTACAGGCGTAATGTACACGACTGAAGCTGTGCAGAGGAGTGCTATTACCGTAGGATATGTGATTACGGTCAGTGAAGGGATATGCAAGATGATGGATGTAATTGGTATTTGTATGCAAGGAATATGATGATTTGGTGACACAATGAAGACTAACACCCGGCTCCGTTTGCCTCAAACATGGCGTGCTTATTTGGTTGTAGCGTGCCACATTTGGAGAGAATTTTTCCCTACCCTACCTTATCCTTACGCATCTTTCATTGCCTCTTCTAAATAATTTTCTCACTAAGAACGCCCTTCATGGTGTCCGAAACGTTAAGAAACGAACGAAAAGAAAAGAATCGAGGTGGAATGACGCATATCTTTGTTCAGAAGCTCGCTGTACAAAAACGGTGGATTGATTGAAGGTTTTCGCAGCCATCCGCCCGTGCTACAGTATCCAACTTCCTTAATTTTTCCTAATTAAGTAGCGGTGTTCATGAAGGGTCACGTTACTCTCATTACACTGACAGACTACCCGAGTAGACCACTTCACAATGGACGATCGCATGAGAGCAACGGTAAAGCCTTTAATTGGAGGTTAGTACATGATCAAATGATAGTCAGCAACTCCGCACTTCCCTGCAGTTATCGTATACTTGTATTTGGTGTCGAGGCTGTGGAGCCGCCGAGAGGTGGCGGAGGACACCACAAAGATACTCTGCTCGAGAAATAAGGCGATGAAGAAGGAAACGGGAGAGATGTTGACGGAGAGGCGACGATATTGATAACAGGTGAATAAGGAGAAAGCGGGATGCACTCATGCATAAAATGAAGAACATGGAAGATTTATCAGATCAACCAAGATGCTTTTTCCCCGTAACAGCAGATGAAGTGGAAACAGATGTATGGAAACAATGATGCAGCTATTTAACATTCATTTCAGATCAGGAAAGCGAGGACACGCTGTGCGATGTAGGAGGGTCTGCGAGGAGGAGGAGCCTGGAGTAAGGAACGCGAAGTGTCTCAACGAAAACGGAAATATTTCATAACTGGCCGTCGTAACTCGGAATCGTTCACAAAGGTGCAGTTGTCGTTTCACCTTTCCTACAAATAATGAATTATGTGACGTGAACGCCATCCTTACTATCATTATACAACAACTATATGTACGTGAATCAACACCTCATGGTAAAGGCGAAACCGGGAAGGTTGTTGAGGGCGAAATAAAAAGAAAACTGTCGGGAGCTTAACCAGGCGTCGCTGCAAGGCCCGCCATGATGTTGGTTGTAGACTGAGGTAAGCCTTGTTTGGTGGCGTGCGGCGGTCGTGGCAGTTCCCAGCGTGACGGCCCCCACATCCCCCTGCTAGCAGCAGTGTGGGAGGCGAGTGATGCACCACCACCAGTCTCTTGGCCCACTGGATTGTGGGGATTTACCGATTTCATGATACGGAGTGCAGGCAGTCGGGCTGTGATGAAGTGCGGAGGGGAGGAACTGCTAGCTTGCAGTGTATTACCGTTTGTTTGTTCTTGCATCTGTGTGGTTGTTTTGATTAACTTTCAGCGAGTACATTTGTACTCAGGCAATCCTCTCTTTAAACGCATGCACTATTTGTCGGTCTGACTTCTTTCAAAAAACGTAGTTTTGATCACATTTCATTAGTAGCTGCTGATCAGGAGTAAAGGCGTCATATGCGTCGCTCCGAATGTGGGTCAGAGTGAAACAAAACGGACTTAGTTCGGTAAAGTTATGCATTTCTACAGTACATCCTTTGGGGGGAGGGAGGGAGGGGGAGCGAGTACATTCCTCACAGAAAACGGACAAGAGCGTAGACTGAAATAACTAGAGAACTTGAAAGAAATGTGGTAGCTTTCTTGTAAAAACATATTCATGCTTGTTTCCTCACCCGCAGAAAAGTAATTATGCATTATTCCTCTTTTTTAGAGTAGTGAGTGGCAACAGTTTTCTAAGGGAATAAGTAATTGTTAAGGTTTGATAGAGTTCACTGGTTCGCACGTCAAAGTTGGTTACACATCTCTTTTTTCCAGCATTCACCCATGCAAGGGAAGTTTGTTCTTTGGCTGGATTTCTCTTTTTACATGATTGTTTAACAATTCCATAAAATCAGAGGACTGTGAAGACTAGCAGAAGGCATATGAAAGCGAAACATACTAGTAACTAAAGGATTGATTTCTGACACAGCACAAGGTCACGTACACGATAATCCAAAGCAGAATCTATGTAGAAAAGAAACGCCTTTATTGTGACTTGAGCCCCGACAGAATCATTCGTCTGAAATATCAGAATTAGCATTTTCGCTGCATATATAGATTATTCGATTACATGCAATGACAGCATGAAATTATCTTGAACACTTGGAAAGAGTATTCAAGATTTTCCCATTTTTAATTTGTTGACGGCCATAATGACCCTGATAGGCGATTGACATAAAGCCCAAATATCCAAGTAATCCTCAGTACCACTCTACAACACGAGCTTGTGTGAGGATAACCGGGTTCGACAAGTCACGTTTGACAAGCCTTCATCATCGCCAATAGACGGAAAGGAACACATCATCGAAGACTTCCTCGCTGTAAAGGAGTCTACTTAACCCTGATCCCGTGTGGAGCACAGCTTCGAAACCGTGGCAGCCAAGATTATGAATATCATACATATATGATTACATTCTTGAACATTAGTCATCTTTCCTCTTACTAATTTTTCGAAAGACAGCGGTTCAGGTTTTGGCTTGGGCAGCCACGTCCCAGGGCCTGAAACAGACAATCACTGGACCCTAACGTTTCCCTGGTCACGCGCTGCCCTCTGCCCTTGGCTCTGTGACCCGCTGCATCAACTGGTGACGCCAGCCGTTATGAGTGTGTTCGGGCCACACCTCCCCCCTCCTCTCACCAACTGCCTCTGCAACCCCTTCATTAAGGTACAATGACTTTAAGACAGCTGTATCTGCCAACACAATCATTTTCTCGGGCTGGTGTGGGTGATGGGAACTAAATGGGAAATAAGTAGAGGCGTAACATTTCCGTACTGCACTAACTTAGCCGACCATTTCACAACTAGTTATCTGCCGAGTGCAATTTTGAGTCTGCGATTAATTTCTCACGAGGCCAATGGCTCAAATAACTCTTTCAGTACATGGATCAATATAGTCAGAAAAGGAGGGATGCTCATTGCATGAGTATAGGGTATAGTCTTGTACAATATTTCATATGTTCACATATATGCACAGGTCACTAATATGCACATACATTTCTACAGAATATGGATTACCTAAACATGGTAAGAGACACTGACAAGTTATCTGTATCCTACTGCAAATTCTTGTGATTCTGTCCGTCAAATATATCGTGCTAAGTGCATTACCAATTACTTATAATCTGTTCTAAGGTAAGCACTTGCTGCCGGCAGATATGCAAACCAACAAGCATCGTACATCTGGACTTTAAGTGTGACAACATCAGGTCCCTCAGTAAGCTAACCTTGTTATGTGTAAATATTTCCCTTTATGGATTAGCAACTAGACAGGAGTTGCCGACACTTGGCCTCCATGTCACTGGAGAGAGAGAGAGAGAGAGAGAGAGAGAGAGTCGCAAATCGACATGGCGCCAAATATTACTACTTTCATGACGATGTTAGAAATAATTAGCCCATCTCTTATTTACTTACTCTTCCCTTCAGGAAACAAAGTGCATAATTATTTCCTTAAGGGTGGTGAACTGCACAAGAAGCTGAGAAATATAGAGTCTACATACAAGCATAGTCAAGGGGGTATATTTGTGCAGCATTCGGTTCGCATTTGTCTTAACGGTACGGGTTAAGCAGTCCATCCATATTTCAGTGCTGGAGCTAATTACCACTAATCTTTTACGACTCAAAGTTTCGTTTTTTCTATTCGACATATCAAAAACCATTCTAGCCACGGTGCATTTTAATCGTTGTTCCATGAACCACTGTTCAGGTTATTAAGTATTTCAGGTGTTCCCACACACTATAATATACACTTTCAAGCGGGTGTAATTATCACTGAATTCAATGCGTCACATTATTCGAGTAGTTCCAAGTACCACATAATTAAATAGTCGTTCCACGTATCTCAACGAAGAGTGGCTCAAGGTGAATGTATTTTAAGAGCAGTTCCACGGTACAGTACCTGGCGTTTTGCGTACACCAGTTCAAGGTTCGTTTCACGATTGAGCTTTTTCTCGACGCCATATAATAGTAGTTTCTAGTACTTCATACAAGCTTTTCGAAGTCTCGTTTCTCACAAGTGGTTCTACAGTTCACATTTGACTTTCGCTGTAACCCGCTGGCCTTCAGAATCCGTTAGTTCCTCGACTGGTGGAGTACAGCTTTGTTTGAAGTACTATAAAATACTGAATAAAGAAAAGTCACCGCTATTTTCTTCAGTTTTCTTTGGGCATACCCAGTAACAGTACAGAAATTAATGAAGACTGTCAATCAGAAATTTTGCCAGGATTTAAGTCCCGTTCTCCGAATTTTTAAGTCAGAGAGGTTCTTACAAGGCTGTTTATTTTAAAGCTTTCGTACTTTATTTGCACATCTAAGACTGCGTTTCTAGTGTCCTTTGGAATTCTCTGGAACGCTTCAGCTTGAGACTATGTCAATTTCGGTGGAGCAAGTGCAAAATTCAAGTAATGCTACTCATACATAAATCAATTCTTTATTCTATATGCGTACTTACTGACTGTTATTCTCTTTAACCATTATTATAATTACAGGGAATCATATCACAATGAAATATAGGCCATCAATTAATGTCTTCAACACTAAATACTATCAATATGTTCTGTATTTGGGTATAACAAAAATAGTAAGGGAGAGGGATGGCCAGGAAGTGTTTTTATGTTCATTAGGCTTCTCATGCAGCATGTCTTCATCGTTAATGTCATACTTTGTATATACTTTGTAATCAGCATCATGAACAGGAAAGTATTGAATAATGGAGCGGAAATGTACTTCAGATGATAACATATTGCCAGCGGTGAAGAGAGAAACTGAGGGATGGGTGTGTGGGCTGACCCGGCTGGCCGCGTAATGACTGGCTTTGGCAAGATACGAAGGACGAGACAGGTGGGAACGGTACATGTGAACCTGACAACGCCAGGAGTGTGAAGGATGTCGTAAAGCGCTCCACATTCACACACTGCTAAGAAAATAATGACCAAATACAATTACGAAAACTGGGGCCCCATTCTTGTTATAAATGACCCAAAAAGCATGAAATGAATATATGTAACAGGTCACTTAAAAAAGTCATGATTGAAACTACTTGTTCAAACAGGTTTATATATATATATATATATATATATATATATATATATATATATATATATATATATATATATATATATATAGTCAATGAACTACCTATCCAATAACATTTAATAATTACCTTTATCACTGTAGAAAAAATCCACCCCAAAACAAATTCCGAGTTTTAAATTACACTTACAAATCCTATTACTTTTTCATGGTCTCCACAGCGATGTCCAAAGCCACATTGTAAGATATCTAAATATGCTTATTTCTCTTTCAATACTTCTTAAAACAGTCAATTAAGCAAGCTAAGATATACTGCAGCATAAATCAAAGTTAACTTATAACAATAAAGAAGTTATAGTCCAAATGTAACAGCAATAACAAATGGTACTACTCAGCTTGCCTATGGCGGCATTATTTTTTCTCCAAGCTTACTAAGCTGAAGGTCAGTCATGTCATTCCAGGCTTAAATGAGCAGAGGGTTGGTTATCCTATTTTAAAGTTTTAGGAAGCTTAGAGCTGGTCCACTACTACTACTACTACTACTACTACTACTAATAATAATAATAATAATAATAATAATAATAATAATCTTTCTTTTAAACTATTAGCCATTTCCCGCGTTAGCGAGGTAGCGTTAAGAACAGAGGACTGGGCCTTTTTTGGAATATCCTCACCTGGCCCCCTCTGTTCCTTCTTTTGGAAAATTAAAAAAAAAAACGAGAGGGGAGGATTTCCAGCCCCCCGCTCCCTCCCCTTTTAGTCGCCTTCTACGACACGCAGGGAATAAGTGGGAAGTATTCTTAATCCCCTATCCCCAGGGATAAATAATAATAATAATAATAATAATAAATTCACATACACTGTGAATGACATTACACATCTAACTGCAAATTATCATCTGACATTGCAAATTATCATCTGACATTATCTCATAAACATATACACTGGAAATATATGAAAAATATCTGACAAGTAACCACAAGCAAATTCGCTATTATTTTCATTTTTCAATCATGACCAATATAATATAATTCAATCAGATTTGGAAACGTAATGGGCAGGTTCTTGAAGCTGCGATATAAACTTTAGCCTGTCTCTTACCTATGACATTCCAGGATTATGCTGACCCGCCTAGCCTTAGCTGGCTCGGAAATAACGGAAGCTGACAATATCAGTCCCGTCATGGTGTTGGAACTGATTTCACTTTGAGATTACACAGTTTAGAGTTGCAATCAAATACTTATGTTCGCGTTGACAGTGAAGTGGTTACAGTTCCGTAATGATCGATCGATCTTTCTGTAACCGTATTTTTATCCGTTAGCTTACCTCATCTCACTTAGACCAGTTTAGAATTCGTTAAGTAACGTTATGCACTTCGGTTACGTTACGCTTAAAATTTTTACACTGGTAAGCTAATACAGGTTAATTTATCCCGTTTCAATACTTTGCTTGGTTTAGTTACGTAACATTTGCTTAGCTTAGCTATGTCCGGTTACATTGGTTTACGTTCCGTTATTCTAGGCTAGCTAGTATGCTAGGCTATTAAAGACTGCTATCTGCCAATGCTAGCTATCAAAGATTGCTATCAATTGCTATCACTTTTAAAGATTAATTAGTTTAGCTGAACTGCGCTTGGTTAGGCTCGCTAGCTTGAGTTTGCAATTTTAAGCTTGGCTAGGTTACGGTATTTCACCTAATGTAGATTTGATTAGCTATTATCGATTAGATCAGTTACGTTAGTTGAGATAAGCTTGATTTGATTCGCAAGTTTGTTCCGAAAGTTTAGGCTGATAGATTTCGTTTAAACTTGCTTGATTGTTACGTTAAACTAGATTTGTATGGGTAATTACACAAGTCTAGGTTAAACTATGTGATATCAGTTGACTAGGATAGGCTATGTTATTGTTGCCTTTTTTTGTTACGATAACGTTTTGTTGGCTATGTTATTGTAGCCTTTTTTGTTGTTTATATTAGCCTTATTTTTGTTTATATTAACCTTTTTGTTATACTCTAGGTTTCGTTTATTTTAGCCTACCAGTTATGTTTATATTCGCTTTTTTATATTACAAGTCAGGTTACGTTGCGTTATTTTTGTTATAGCTAGAGTACGATGCAAGGTTACGTTGCGTTTGACTTTTTTGTTATCGCTAAATCAGTCTCAGCTTCTTTATGTTAAGTAATTTCAGCCCTATATTTTATATGCTAGGTTACTTTCTATCTTAGCCTCTTAATTTACGTGTATTTTCGCCTTTTTATATCATATTTACGTTATTTTAGCCTTTTTTGTTATATTTACGTTATTTTAGCCTTTTTTATATTTACGTTATTTTAGCTTTTTCATGTTATGTTATTTTAGACTTCGTTAAAGAATGTCATTCACGCTAATCGTTCTTTTTCGGTCTGGTGTCTTGTGCAGAGTTGCATGGGGAAAATATCCACCTTTAACTAAGTTTCCTTAAATCAAACAGCTTTAATAAAGCCGATCATCATTCACTTTCCCTGCAGTGGAGTGATCAACTTGCCCTGTAAAACCTGTTAACGAGTACATTAGGAATGGGCCGTTCAAACACAAAAGACGATCCAAAGCATTTACATGGCGAATCTTAAGCAGGAAGTTGTAGCAGTCATCGCAATGTCTACATACAAATATTCATTCTGGTGGGGGAAAAAAAAAAAATTTATGTTTCAGCTGAAATATCAGAGAAACTTAAAAAATCTCGACTGCAACAATGTTCTACTACAAGTAAAGAGAAAGGGAAGGGCTTTGAAAGTCAGGGAAAATGAAGAGTCTAACAAACTACCTCAACGTAATCCAAACGAGAGGCTTGGCTCACCCACAGACCCTCTTTACAGAAACGAAAAAAAAAAAGTCATTTACCGTATATCCACAGAGATTGTGAGGCCGACACATCTGGTTTCATCAACTACCACTATCGATGATAACTTCTGATAAACCGGAAGCGTTGAACGAGTACACTTAACACACAATACATCCTTTCGAATGGTTCATGATCTGATTCAACGCAAATGGCGGCAAATGTCGCCAGTGGCCGGGCCCCGGATGTGCCCAAAAGACGGCCTCAGCCAGTTTAATTCTTTATAAAATTCACATTGGCCCTCGGTACTCTCCAAAATCTTGTAATCATATAAACTTTCTTAAATTACTGATAACGGATACAAGGACAATAAGATATTTAAAAACAGATCACCAGGATGGAAATTAGCTTTGAGTGTTATCATCAAAAAACATTATTGAAACACGACCATTGGGTAGGAGTTCGACGATGACCCCCAACTGTACTTAGTAATTTTCTAATCAATTTTGGAAGTATCTTTTATGTACATCAGATCACGCAATTATGTCACGATAATTCCAACAATCTTGTACAAGAAAAAGGGTAATGTGTACGAAAAAAAAAAGGTGTGTTGTAATTGTTACATTATTACGAAAGTGGAACCATTGAAATCCTTACACACTGTAAATTTAATATGGTGGGCGGAATTTTGGGTGTAGCGCATTCTATGATAATAAGCATTATATAAATCCTAGCCCCTACGTGAGGTTGGGTGAGGTTTCCATAGGTTCCACTAATTGTTGAACGAGTTCAAATGTCTTATAAAGACAATAAACGAATTACTGTGTTTCACATAGAGGTCAGATTCCCGAACTAGACAATCCTCTCTCATAATCCTAGAAAGATGAGTTATATGACTCAGTACTAATAATGCCAACTACTTCACAATGACATGAATAGTTCTCTAGGAGTCGAACAGAGACCATAAAACTAAATGAAGCATGTTCGCTTTCAGCAACATGTCTACAAAAAGTCCTAAGATTCAGTAAATTATGCAAGAAAAGTAGAGGGACTCCAGAACCTGAAATGTATTCACTGGATAATAATAATAATAATAATAATAATAATAATAATAATAATAATAATAATAATAATAATAATAATAATGATGATAATAATAATATGAATTATAATGATCATTATCATTATTATTATTAATTATCATAATAATAATAATAATAATAATAATAATAATAATAATTATTATTATTATTATTATTATTATTTATTATTATTATTATTATTATTATTATTATTATTATTATTATTATTATTATTAATGTTATTATTATCCTGAGTAAACAGTTCAGGTTCAGGAGTACCTCAATGATAATGATAATAATAATAATAATAATAATAAAGCACCATCCACATTTTTAGCCTATTATACTAAGCTACTTGATCAACCTCCTTAGGAATATCTTTATCACTTGTTAATAAAAACTGTGATGTGGTTATTGTTCCGTTAAACATGACGAGCAGGGGAATCGGAATGTTATTTCGTAAACGCAATAAATAACAATGGATATGAATCCAATTTCGCCTACCTCCATTTTCTCAGTTGAAGATGTCAAGTGACACCGAGCGAGCCATGGAATTTTCATGGGTTGACAGTGTCCAGTCTTTACGAAACGTAAAACCTATCTTTTAAAAAAATGTAATGGCTAGTAAAGAATCTAAAGTCTAGTTGTAAAGAATCTAAAGCCTAAATGAAAGGCAACAATTTATGATTTCAACGGCTAACCACGGACCACTGCTCTGCTTTAGCCTTGAAGTATCTCTGTTCAATGACGCGTTACGGAGGTTTGGTTAGCTTTGGTTAGGTTAGGTTAGGTAAGGTTAGATAAGGTTACGTTAGGTTAGGTAAGGTCATGTTAGGTAAGGTTAGGCTTGGTTAGGATGGTTATATTAGGATAACCTTCCCTTGCTCTGCCCAGCATCCTTGATATTTTACACCGTAAGCCAGCGTGGAATTTGCGATGGCAGGTTAACCCGCGATGTTCTCACTCGTTAACAAAAGAATATCCCCATCGCGCTACTCGTACTTTTAATGGAAAAAGGATAGGCTACTTAAAGATTATTCATCCATTTATTTCACAACCACATCCTTTCCTTGTGTGATTGTGCATCATTATTTTTCTCTGTACTGTTTATCATGTAAGAGTGTGGGACTATCAATTATCGCTAATGTAACTTATTTTTTGATGTTAAACAACTCGTTAGTGGCAGGATTAAGGGAGAGTTGTCGAGTTCCAAAGGTATACGAAGAGTTCATATGTCTAAAGACGGTGTGAATCTGACCCTGCCAAAACCGATGCCTTTATACGGCCATTCGATCCCTACAAAGACATCTTGAATTCACAAAACAATCAACAGAACCTATGGCAATCTCAGTCAAGTAATGACCAAAATCGACTTTATGTTCATTATCATAGAGGTTCTTACACCTAAGATCCCACTCTTCACATCAAGTCTACAAGTGTAAGAAATCCTTCACGATTATCAGTTACATAACGCGTCCATTTTCATAGAAATTACCGGAAGAAAAGCTCGTAATTGTGGATTGTAAGTCCTTCAGGCGAAATATGTAGTGTTTCAGGGAGGCAAATTATCGAAGTCCATCCTTATAACAACCTAATTACTAATCAGTGAGGACTCATCCTATTTTATCCAGCGCCAGGATGTTCGAGAATAAGGCTACCTGTTTTTAGGAAAGGAATTGGACGATTGCCGATGACAGAGACATAGAGGCCGCCATGATTACAAGCACCCCCAGAAGGATAGAAAATCGCTTATATAAATGTTTTAAAATAATTCGAATAATAATTGCCTTCAACTGAAGTGGAAAATTATTCATTTTACTTGCATGTCATATGGCCCGTCAAATATAAGTTTAAGGTAATTGTATTTACTACAGCCACTTGACTGATCAGCTGATGAATGTTGTTGACATAAGCCAGAGTTGCGAAGTAAAAATTTCTAAAATAGCGCTCAACTTACTAAAATGACAGAGAAAAGATGCTCTTCGAATTATTTGTGCTCTTTGACGTGCTAGATTATTAACAATAGTTATGACTGACTGCTGTAACACTAATACACTCACCATTATTTCAGATCTGCTATTCCCTATCCAATGCCTTCGTCCTCGGTGTCCTGATTGCGATTGTGATGACGTATGATTTCAATGACCCAATGTTTTTCAGAACTTCCTTAGGCAGTTTATAATAATAAAAGCAGTTCCCATTTCTGCTTTGTCCATACTTGATAGTATTGCGTCTAAGCTTTTGATACTTAGTCTACTTCGAAGCTTTGACTTGACGATGTTTATATGACTAAAGATACGCTCTATCTCAGCGTTGGAGTGATGCAATATCAGCTCAGTCAAAGCCGACTCAGAGAGGTCACTGAAGAGATTTTCTCCTGTTGCATCCCTGATGAGGCTATTTCAGCCCAGAGTGCTAGGGTGCCAGTGTTCTGTTTCCACAATACATGATGAAGCTTCCTCCACTGGAACTCAATGCGTGTGAAATTCTTTTATCAGGAAACATCTTTGCTAATCCCAGTATTCTAGGCTTTATGGACTGCAGGCGTGCATTTGCACTCAGAGATGACATTGACTGTAATACTTGGACATTTTCTGGCAAACTTTGACGAAGCTTTCACCAACACTACTAAATGTGGGCATCTTCCACAAATATCTTCTTCATTAGTGAACTTACATTGTGCCATCTTTTCAAACTCGTACCCCAAGCACGGATATGGGTCTAAGGAGCTCTTTACTGAATCTCCTTCCTTTAATTTTCCGCCTGGGATGAAGACCTTAGAACTTATGGAATCAATAAGTGGAATAAGGTCACAGCAAATTTACACGCTGAACTTCTCATAGAATATGCTTCAGGAATAACAGGAGGGTAAAGTTTATCTTGTCACAAAACATGTCATTGACGATCTTAGCTGAGTAACACCTCTCACCATTTCTTGCCATTTTAGAGTCCCAAGCTCATCCCACTGCTGCACTATCCTGACGATTGCTGATTCAACTGACAGCCATCGAGTCTGGCTTAGCTGCATTAATTTCAATGGAGCTTGACCTTCATTGATCAAGGAAAATATCTCCCTGTACCTTGTGCCTTTGTGAATGGCAAAGTGGAAGAACCAATTATAGGTCTCTCTGATCATAAAATCCAGGTTCCTAGGGAGATTGTGCTGTAGCATGAGACACGGTTAGCTGCGGAGAATGACACACACACCACTTGATCAGGATCAGATGAGGAACTTCTAACTTGAGTTTAGCAAACACTCCACTGTTAACATTAAACTGTCATCACAGACGCATTGTTAATGCCAATTACATCAAAGTTTTGTAACTCCAACCCATTATTTTTCAAGGACTTCTTGATGGCATCCCATTAGCCTTACAGTCAGTCAACTCAACAAGATCCAAGAAGGTCACTACAATCTCTTACTTTCAGAACAGAACTGGATAGCGATACCCAACAGTTTCGTTGCCGTAACGTCATTACTCTCATCAGTTAAGAGGCTAAACTTCTGATTGTCAATGTCACTTTTCAAGATAGTCAGCTACCTTAATGTTGGTGGCAGATGTAAGGATATGCTTCTTATGAAGCCTCCAGGAGATATATATAAAAAAAAAAAAAAAAAATTCTGAACTGTCGTGCAATCTTAGTGGCATTGTGTCCACAAATGATAAAAGGGTGCATCTATTCACCTTAAAAAGATCAGTCATCAATGATGAAGAAAACGCTTCCATGAGTGACATTGACCTACAGGCTTATAATGAGAATGAGGGGCGCAGCTTCCAACTCATCTGCATAGCCAAATAGGAAACTACGGTATAAGCAGTGCCCCTAAGAAGGAAATACTTGCAGTACCATCAAACCTCAAGTATCGTAGGTGATGAGATTGGGTTTCCTCACGAGGCCTTCTTTCATCATGACATGCACATTATTATCATACGTTAGGATAACAAGTAAACAAACAGAACTGTAATGCTAAGGTGAAATGACGATAGTTTCCACTAACAATACATTTTCTATGACCTTAGTCTGGAGTGCACTGGCATCAAGCTTCAACCACCACCACCTTAGTAATCCTCAAGACATACACTGATAATCACAACATTAACAAGACTGTAAACCCTACGTGTTTCAGGAGCTACACTATTTTCAATCAATAGGGAAACCAGTAAAATAAACAAAGAATGACTCGTATCACACACAAAATCTTGAAGATGATTGCATTACTGAGAGGTCAAGCCAACTCAGTTCATGTAATATACTCTGTTTTCAACTAGGAGACTTAAATCATACAATATCATGTAGAAATAGCATAAATCATATATATATATATATATATATATATATATATATATATATATATATATATATAT
Organism: Panulirus ornatus; assembly: GCF_036320965.1. Classification (NCBI taxonomy): domain Eukaryota; kingdom Metazoa; phylum Arthropoda; class Malacostraca; order Decapoda; family Palinuridae; genus Panulirus; species Panulirus ornatus. The sequence goes on from NC_092235.1 coordinate 17,464,388, forward strand.
ATATATATATATATATATATATATATCTGTTTCCCATTTTAGAAAGTTAAAAAAGTACAAGGAGGGGAGGATTTCTGGCCCCCCGCTCCCGTCCCCTCTAGTCGCTTTCTACGACACGCGAGGAATGCGTGGGAAGTATTCTTTCACCCCTATCCCCAGGGATAATATATATATATATATATATATATATATATATATATATATATATATATATATATATATATATATATATATACACACACATACGCACATATATATACATATGAAAAATGTAAGAAACAATTTAGAAAACTGAAACTTCTAGCTTGAAATGAAATGAAAAATGAATGTCACATACTGGTTCAACCTCTGGCTATGGAAAAAGGAAATGTATAATTTATTTACACAAACGTCAATAGTAGTTCTCATCAATTTAACCACTGTATCAATAAGCTTCAATGTCTAAGCTATATTTTTTCCAATTTCACTATTTTCTTGTCAAAGCACCATGTATGAAAACTATCACTCCAGTAACACAACTATAAACATCTACTTCCCCTTTAAAAAAGTTCTGGGGAAGTCTGTCTCGATACACTGCGGGACACTCTACCACCTGGCGAGGTTTGTGTTTGTGTGGTTTCAGAAGTGGTAGAGGATGTGTGGATCAGGTGTTTGCTTTGAAGAATGTATGTGAGAATTACTTAGAAAAGCAAATGGACTTGTATGTAGCATTTATGGATCTGGAGAAGGCATATGATAGAGTTGATAGAGATGCTCTGTGGAAGGTATTAAGAATATATGGTGTGGGAGGCAAGTTGTTAGAAGCAGTGAAAAGTTTTTATCGAGGATGTAAGGCATGTGTACGTGTAGGAAGAGAGGAAAGTGATTGGTTCTCAGTGAATGTAGGTTTGCGGCAGGGGTGTGTGAAGTCTCCATGGTTGTTCAATTTGTTTATGGATGGGGTTGTTAGGGAGGTGAATGCAAGAGTTTTGGAAAGAGGGGCAAGTATGAAGTCTGTTGTGGATGAGAGAGCTTGGGAAGTGAGTCAGTTGTTGTTCGCTGATGATACAGCACTGGTGGCTGATTCATGTGAGAGACTGCAGAAGCTGGTGACTGAGTTTGGTAAAGTGTGTGAAAGAAGAAAGTTAAGAGTAAATGTGAATAAGAGCAAGGTTATTAGGTACAGTAGGGTTGAGGGTCAAGTCAATTGGGAGGTAAGTATGAATGGAGAAAAACTGGAGGAAGTAAAGTGTTTTAGATATCTGGGAGTGGATCTGGCAGCGGATGGACCCATGGAAGCGGAAGTGGATCATAGGGTGGGGGAGGGGGCGAAAATCCTGGGAGCCTTGAAGAATGTGTGGAAGTCGAGAACATTATCTCGGAAAGCAAAAATGGGTATGTTTGAAGGAATAGTGGTTCCAACAATTTTGTATGGTTGCGAGGCGTGGGCTATGGATAGAGTTGTGCGCAGGAGGGTGGATGTGCTGGAAATGAGATGTTTGAGGACAATGTGTGGTGTGAGGTGGTTTGATCGAGTAAGTAATGTAAGGGTAAGAGAGATGTGTGGAAATAAAAAGAGCGTGGTTGAGAGAACAGAAGAGGGTGTTTTGAAATGGTTTGGGCACATGGAGAGAATGAGTGAGGAAAGATTGACCAAGAGGATATATGTGTCGGAGGTGGAGGGAACGAGGAGAAGTGGGAGACCAAATTGGAGGTGGAAAGATGGAGTGAAAAAGATTTTGTGTGATCGGGGCCTGAACATGCAGGAGGGTGAAAGGAGGGCAAGGAATAGAGTGAATTGGATTGATGTGGTATACCGGGGTTGACGTGCTGTCAGTGGATTGAATCAGGGCATGTGAAGCGTCTGGGGTAAACCATGGAAAGCTGTGTAGGTATGTATATTTGCGTGTGTGGACGTATGTATATACATGTGTATGGGGGTGGGTTGGGCCATTTCTTTCGTCTGTTCCCTTGCGCTACCTCGCAAACGCGGGAGACAGCGACAAAGCAAAAAATAAAAATATATATATATATATATATATATATATATATATATATATATATATATATATATTTTTTTTTTTTTTTTTTTTTTTTTTTTTTTTTTATACTTTGTCGCTGTCTCCCGCGTTTGCGAGGTAGCGCAAGGAAACAGACGAAAGAAATGGCCCAACCCCCCCCCCCCCCATACACATGTACATACACACGTCCACACACGCAAATATACATACCTACACAGCTTTCCATGGTTTACCCCAGACGCTTCACATGCCTTGCTTCAATCCACTGACAGCACGTCAACCCCTGTATACCACATGACTCCAATTCACTCTATTTCTTGCCCTCCTTTCACCCTCCTGCATGTTCAGGCCCCGATCACACAAAATCTTTTTCACTCCATCTTTCCACCTCCAATTTGGTCTCCCTCTTCTCCTCGTTCCCTCCACCTCCGACACATATATCCTCTTGGTCAATCTCTCCTCACTCATTCTCTCCATGTGCCCAAACCATTTCAAAACACCCTCTTCTGCTCTCTCAACCACGCTCTTTTTATTTCCACACATCTCTCTTACCCTTACGTTACTTACTCGATCAAACCACCTCACACCACACATTGTCCTCAAACATCTCATTTCCAGCACATCCATCCTCCTGCGCACATCTCTATCCATAGCCCACGCCTCGCAACCATACAGCATTGTTGGAACCACTATTCCCTCAAACATACCCATTTTTGCTTTCCGAGATAATGTTCTCGACTTCCACACATTTTTCAAGGCTCCCAAAATTTTCGCCCCCTCCCCCACCCTATGATCCACTTCCGCTTCCATGGTTCCATCCGCTGACAGATCCACTCCCAGATATCTAAAACACTTCACTTCCTCCAGTTTTTCTCCATTCAAACTCACCTCCCAATTGACTTGACCCTCACCCCTACTGTACCTAATAACCTTGCTCTTATTCACATTTACTCTCAACTTTCTTCTTCCACACACTTTACCAAACTCAGTCACCAGCTTCTGCAGTTTCTCACATGAATCAGCCACCAGCGCTGTATCATCAGCGAACAACAATTGACTCACTTCCCAAGCTCTCTCATCCCCAACAGACTTCATACTTGCCCCTCTTTCCAGGACTCTTGCATTTACCTCCTTTACAACCCCATCCATAAACAAATTAAACAACCATGGAGACATCACACACCCCTGCCGCAAACCTACATATATATATATATTTTAAACTATTCGCCATTTCCCGCGTTATCAGGAGGGTGAAAGGTGTATAAGGAATAGAGTGAATTGGAACGATGTGGTATACCGGGGTCAACGTGCTGTCAACGGATTGAACCAGGGCATGTGAAGCATCTGGGGTAAACCATGGAAAGTTTGTGGGGCCTGGATGTCGAAAGGGAACTGTGGTTTTGGTGCATTATACATGACAGTTAGAGTCTGAGTGTGAAAGAATGTGGCCTTTGATGTCTTTTCTTAGCACTACCTCACGCACATGAGGGGGGAGGGGGTTGTTATTTCATGTGTGGCAGGGTGGCAACGGGAATGAATACGGGCAGACAGTATGAATTATCTACATGTGTATATATGTATATGTCTGTGTGTGTATATATATGTATACTTTGAGATGTATAGGTATGTATATATGCGTATGTGGACGTGTATGTATATACATGTGTATGTGGGTGGGTTGGGCCATTCTTTCGTCTGTTTCCTTGCGCTACCTCACTAATGTGGGAGACAGCGACAAAGTATAATAAATAAATAAATAAATAAATGATATTCATCAAAGATGAAAAAGTGATCTAAAAAATTTACGAATGTTCTGTGCATCAAACTTAAGCTGAGAGGCAACAGCAATCAACCATTTCTCCTTTTTACAGTAGCTGTCATGACTTGATCAAAAGTGTTAGTTAATCATAACTATGTTGGTTGAAAACTGTAAATAAGAAGTTTATAAGTTTATATATGGGTGGGGGAAGGGAAATGAGGATTTGAGTTCATTTGGTGTCTGGAGACCCCAACCTTAAAGGTGGAAAGGTCATAAGACAAAAAAATTTCACAGCTAAGTTCTATGAAGAAAGAAATGATTGAAATGGTTCACACTTGTGAGGCTGTCTCCACACAGATTCCATGGGAACCAGCAGCCTATGGAGTTCTGCAGGTCCTGGTCACAGGAGCTACGACAAACACATACTGCAAATAGGAACTGTGGATGAAAGAACACTTGCAGACCATGGAAGGGGATGCAACATCATAGGAGACATATAAGGACAGTTAAAGAGAGGCAATGACTAAAAGAAGTGAAAGAGCCAACCCAGTTCTGCGAGCATTTCTCCATGTTGGGGGTAAGTAAGACCACTTGTAAATATGAAAATGCAGCTCTAAAGAAAAATAATTGCAACATCTATAAAACTTGAGGCTGGAAGACAGATTTTGTAAGTTCATTATATGGGATTTCCACAATGGAGTGGAAACTATGGTTATACCTAAAATATTGGTATCATTTCAGGTTAAACTGTTGTGCTTTCAAATGTGATAGCAGAAAAACGGTAAGATTCAGAGGGAACAGGAAGAAATTGCACTGCTGTGCTGTTAAATCTAACCAATCTGGAGATGCTACACAAGTTCTAATTAAAACAGGAAATATGCTCTGTATGAGGAAAAGAATGAGCATAGGAGAAGAGTGCAATAGTCGGCAAAAGAGTAAATAGTTAAGGATGAAGAAAGAAAACTGTTTACAGATAAAAGAAAGAGTATAGATGATAGAAGAGAACCCTGATGGACACTACTGTTAACAGGATAAAAGAATGAACTTGCTGCCAGCGAATATAACAGTGGAACAAATGACATGGAAACAATACATTAAAGAACAAAGAGAAGCTAAAAAACAAAGTAGCTAAGATTACAAGATAAAGACTGGTGCTATACCTCATCAAATGCATTAGAGGTGTCAAGAGCCATGAGAAGAGTTCACTAAAATTTCTGAGAGAGGAGGATCAAAGTGGTTACATTGTAGAAAATGATAAGATCTTGCATTGGAAAAGCCATATTGGTGATCTTAAAGAAGTTAAGGAAAATTTTGAAATCTTGGAGATCAAAGAAATGATACTAATGGATGATAAAAGAGTTGGAGATAGCAAAATTGAGAGTGGTGGTGTGATAAAAGTGATAGAATTGTCTCCCATCATCAGGATGTGCTGAATCAAGTCATGCTTCCAAGAAAAACAGGCAAGAAGAGAACAGAGTTAGCTCAGAGGCACACTCTTTTAAGACTTTAGGAAGTATACCATCTAGCCATATACCTTCCCCACCTGTAAATGTTAGAACTCAAGACTTTGCATAAAGAAAGTCTGGAAAAAGAAAGAAAACGTTCAGTAAAAAGATGGGTATAATGGGGACTAGATGAGGATTATCCAGAGTATAATTTGAGGAACATATGATGATAAAAGAGCATATTTATCAGTTGAAAGGAAAGTCTGAATTATAGATATTGTGGGGGAAGCTTTAAGAACCACAATGATTTATCAGTTGAGGAAGAAGTCAAATCCACACTCTCTTGTTATATGAGCCCATTTAACACTGAACAACAGCTTTGCTGTGATTTTGAGACAGAAATGAAAGCAGGATGAAAATGAGAAGTAAAGATGGTCCAGCATACTCTGTATCTACTGTGAAAAGCTTCAGAGCACAAGCAATCAAATCATGAATGAGGGGGGGGTTTTGATTTGATAGAAGGGACTCCATTGCAACAGAGATGCAATATGGCATAAGTTTTACAATACAATTTAATCCAAACTCTTCAGCACTATGACAGAGACTATTACCTATAGCAGAAGGACAGAATGAAATATACCTAAACCAAGTTCAAACTAAAGTTAAAACATTCAGCACCATCAACTTGGTTTTATATATACTTTGAGGATGGGTGAGAAATACTTCTGGTGTTGCTCTGTTATGCCTCAGTATATAGTTTTACAGAAATGTTGGACTTGTATGGATTCAAAGAAACCATCCAACAGTAAATAACTAGGTTATTACCAAAATTATGGAAACATAGGTACAGAACTTGTGAAAGTAATTATTTGGCCTTGCATTCCTTTTAGAATTATATCATCAAGGTAGGTTTAGTAACATTTGCATTATTCCTCACAATAAACATGCTAAATGGCATTGGGTAATATCTTATCATACAAAAGCAACACCTTCATGGTATTTAGCAACACACTGGAAGACTTATTATTACAATATAGACAAGATTTGGAATGATGTATTAACTTTCAACAATGATAAGGTGTTTATCAACATATTTACTGGAGTTTGAAACTGTAGTCTCTGCCTTGTGGGATTCTATTGTCCAGTGATTTCGTAGTCAACAGAGCTTATGTCACCCACTTTTCTTCAACATCTATTGTCTGACAAGGAAAGATGACACTCAGAATTTGCAGCTCTTATGGTTTACTACAGAATAATGGGATATAAAACAGTACTCCACAATATAAAACTAGATTTGCAAGTGATAACATTCTACTAAAGGAGCAAAATCTGAAATGGGAAAGAACAAAGTTAAAAAGCCACAGTTAGAGAAAGGAAAACTTTTTATTAACATTTTCACTTTGAATACACACAAAATGTGAATAATCGCAAGTCATTTCACAATAATCACAAATAATCAAAGATTATTAAAAACCTTGGATCTACAAATTGCACCAGTACACTCAAAAGATTAGTTAGAAATCATATATTTGCTGTACAAATCAAACTAAATCACTAGAATCTTGTTAATCAAATACGAACACCAAGTACAATAAATATCTTAGTTATTACGAAAAATCATTCCTATTAAATAACGAAAACATGTCATAAACACTGGAATGGTTCACTGCTTCAAATCGGATGCATGATACAGTTTGTCATGGTTTTGTTGTGGGGTCTCTCCTGTCATGAATATACCTTTTTTTTTAAACTGAAAATCAACTGCACTCTGCACACAAGTTGACCTTGAAAAAGTTGAGACTATTTTAACTTTGGTTTATTATGAATGATACTCTTTAAAGTTTTCTAAAATTCATAGCCTGAAAGAAACCAACGAGCTGATAGTTTATTCACTGCTGAGCTGATAGTTTGTTCAACACAGCAGAACATCCACATGTACCCAATGAATTATCAGATCAGAAAAGTCTAATGGCCATAAACTACAGTATAAAGTATTTCACTCCACTACCTAGCTCTTGAAAAATATAAATACTAATTACATGCTTTCCATTATTTGGTGAGATGAAGATGCAACTGCCATAATCAATCCGCTTTGAAACTGATTATGATTATCCATAAGTGGCCTTGAGTATTCATAATTTATAAGACACTACATTTTTGAGTGCTGTACACTGTTGTCAGCAAAATCCTTATTATCCACATGTCATTTACACATACACAAGGTGAACACTGTTAAAATACATAGGATGTCCTTTATACCACATCATAAACAAACTTGGCATGGTAGTTTACAGTAACTAAATACAACTATGAGACAACAGAAAACATGTTTGACCAGAAAACTTGCCATTATGACTGAGAGACTAAAGTACAGTAACCATTATCAACATTCATAATCATATTGAGTACTATCCTAAGAAATTCTGCTATCAGACAATTATGAAGTTTTATAAAATTCAAAAACTATAATACCTTAGACATTATGAATGCGGAGACTAGAAGTACCTACCCCCTACTGCTATTCATAACTGGGTGCTGCTCTATGCTGAGAATACCTATAATTTTTGATTTACAAAAGTAAGGTACATCAATAAATTGTATCACCTCAGTATAGTGTGATACAAATCTAGTACAATTTGTGACAGGAAAACTTAAACCTTTCTTTTCAAAATCATGGCTGCCCATAAACATTAATGGTTATAAAGTCCAGAGAACCCAGAACAACCATAGCTGATAATTCATGACAGAAATTTCAGTTACCTGTGTGTGTGTGTGGGTTGGGGGGTGAAGCACCTTATTGAAGGCAGCATTCCTAGGAACATAAAATAATATAGAATGTTGGACATATCTTCTTCTGGAATCATGGACACTTGGGTGACAGCTGCCACAAGACCTGCAATTCATTTTGTCCTCCCTCAATAAAAGCATTATGTCTTAAACTGAAGAACATTAAGGTCATCTCTTCATATCTTAGTGATCCTTTTTGTGCATTAATGCAACAAGATGCAGTAAAACTTCTGCCAATACCAATCTCTTTATTAAAGATTTAGAAATGTTTATGGCATCTAAAAATAAAAGAAATCTGCTCTCTTCACCTTCATGTTTCTCTTACTCACAAATACAGCTTCACAAAACAAATTAGTAATCCACCCATATATTTCAGAAGCAAAGTAATCCAATCTCTGATAAACAGTCAAAATAAACTCAAAAATCTCAAATCTACAATAAGAGTAAGCAGTGCTTCCTTTTAGATTACTGAAATCTGTAAAGCACAGATGTTACACAAAGATTTTCATTTTTCCTTGGCCCAATAAATTTTTGATTTAGGCAAGTTATAAATAATTAGAGTTACAGAGCACTTCATTTTACTTTCCTTTCCAATAAGCAAACTAGAATTATTAAGCAGTGTTAAATCTACAATATTTGGTGGAGAGATCAACTTAGCACATCATGTACTATGCAACACTATCAACTCCAACCTGCAGCTATTACTGAAGCCAAATCTTGAGAAAGCATAACTCCTTTTGTAAGAGACTCATGTTACAATAGGATGCACAAAAAGCAACATCGAACAAAAAGCTTTCAAAATTAAGTGAAAATGTTTTCTTTGCAATTCAAAAAGGAAAATGGATTTAAGAATTGCTAGTCATCATTAACAGAAACTGAGCAACTATCTTATACATGTATGAGGATACTGACTAGAACTCTTTACGGATATGAGGACTAATGCCCCCTAAAAAAATGAACGAATACACCAATGATTCATTTCATATATATCTCAAGGATACAGGTGAAACATGACAATGAAACAATAATTAATGTGATCACATGGGCTCCAAGCAGTTTGGTCTTCTTGTTCTGAAGTTCCAGGAAAGCCTTTCCTGGGGCAGATCTATGCTTCCCACAGTGTACCTTCATGTCAGTGTTTCTTGATTTACAGAGAGAGGTATTAGTCTGATCTGAAACCGATCAACCTAAAGAGAATCTATGTACATTACACGTGCCTTTTCCCATGAACTCACTGTACCTTATGAGCAAGGTTATTTGAGGTAAGCAGGCCTTCATGGCCATGCCTTAAATAGCCTGACATAAGTTGAAGTTACAATGTATCATTACTCCAGACCATGTTTTGAGGGTAGATGAGCTGCCTCCAAAATCAACTCAAGAAACACATTTACAGAAGGTAGGCATATGGAGGATCCTCTCCAACCTTTGAGTGCTGAAGGTTTAAAACATAGGAGAAACAGAGTTGAAGATGTGCTGACTAAGAAAATTGCACACTGTGTTAAGAATCTAAAAATCAACAGGGTAAGAAATTTCACATTCCTCTGGGTACCTACATATGTAGAGTTGGTTGGAAATAAAATTGATGGATCCTAAGGCAAAAGATGGATGACAGAAGAATGATATACATTTTCATGAATCTAAACATAAACGACAACTAGAGAACACTGTCAAGAGGTAGTTCAGAGAAAAAGGGATTGAAAGAGATGATACTAAAGAAACAGTAAGAGTATAAAGTAGTAATTCAACTTAACACAACTCAAGAAGGCCTTTTATGAGGCTCTGATAGCTTCAAGGCTGCACTGCAATCAAAATCAGGAAAATTATGGTTACCTTGATGATTGTTACTTTTCATTTGCATCTAGTAACCCCTACAAACTGCTTTGCTGAAACACATAGTGGCTAAGGATTTCATACATATAGAAAGAATGGGTCTAAGAATATCATTTTGGCTAAATAACAACTAGGATGCACAACTGGATGGGAAATGGAATACAGATGTGAATGAAAATGTGGAAAAAGCTGTATGATGATAAAACAAACTGACGAGCCAGTTGTCATTTGCTGCTGATAAAGCACTGGTGGCAAGTTCCAAGGAGAAATTGCAGAAGTTGATTACTGAGTATGGAAAAGGGTGTGAATGGGGAAAGTTATTAGGTTTAGCAGTGTTGAGGGACAAGTAGGCTAGGGTGTGAGTTTGAATGAAGAAAAATTGGAGGGAGTGAAGTGTTTTAGATATCTGGGAGTGGGTCAAGGTTCTGGGAGCGATGAAGAATATGAAGGAGAGAACATTATCTGGGAAGGCAATAATGAGTATGTTTGAAGGGATAGTAGTCCCAAGGTATGGGCTATAGATAGGGTTGTGTGGAGTGACGTGGATGTGTTGGAAATAAAATGTTTGAGGACAAAACGTAGTGTGAGGTTGTTTGATCAAGTAAGTAATGAAAGGGTAAGAGAGATGGGTAGTAATAAAGAGAGTGTGGTTGAGAGAGGGTGTGCTGAAATGTTTTGGACATTTGGAGAGGATGAATGAAGAAAGGTTGACAAAGAGGATATATGTGTCAGAAGTGGAGGGAACTAGGAGAATGGGGAGCCCAGATTGGAGAAGGAGAGCTGGAGTGGAAAAGATTTTAAGCAATAAGGGCCTGAATATGTGCATGGGATTTGAGTAAATTAGAGCAATGTAATACACTGGAGTAAATGTGCTGTTGATGGACTGAATCAGGGCATTTGAAACATCCAGGGTAAACCATGGAAAGTTCAGTAAGGTCTGGATGTGGATAAGCTGTGGTTTTAGGCATTACACATGACAGCTTGAGAATGGATATGAGTGAATGTGGCCTTTTAATTCTGTTCCTGGTGCTAACTCGCTGATGTGAGAAATGGTGATCAAGTATGAGAGAAAAAAGATGTATATGTACTATTTTTTTCTTTCATGCATTTGTGCTGTTTTCCTGTGGGGTGGGGGTGGGGTGGCGTCGGGAACAGAAATGGCGGACATGTTATTCATATTTTATCTATTTATCATGTTTAACCGCTGTCTCCCGTGTTAGTGAGGTAGCACAAGGAAACAGACAAGGAATGGCCAAACCCACCCGCATGTACATACATAAACACCCACACAAGCACATATACATACATATACATTTCACTGTATACATACATATACAAACACAGACATATATATGCTATTTTGTGTGTTGCGGGGTGGCAACGGAATGGATGAAGGCAGCAAGTATGAATATGTACATGGGTATATATGTATATGTCTGTGTATATATATGTATGTATACTTTGAAATGTATATGTATGCATATGTGCATGTGTGGGCATTTATGTACATGCATGTGTATGTGGGTGGGTTGGGCCATTCCTTGCCTGTTTCCTTGCACTACCTTGCTAACGTGGGAGACAGGTGATTAACAATAATAATAATAATATTTCTATATTATCATACTTTGTTGCTGTCTTCCACGTCAGTGAGGTAGTGCAAGGAAACAGATGAAAGAATGGCCTAACCTGCCTACATACACATGCATATACATACATGGTATACCACATCGTTCCAGTTCACTCTCTTCCTTGCACGCCTTTCACCCTCCTGTATGTTCAGGCCCCAATCGCTCTAAATCGTTTTCACTCCATCCTTCCACCTCCAATTTGGTCTCCCACTTCCCCTCGTTCCCTCTACCTCTGACAAATATATCCTCTTTGTCAATCTCTCCTTACTCATTCTCTCCATGTGACCAAAGATTGACAAAGAGAATATATGTGTCAAAAGTGGAGAGAACAAGAAGTGGGAGACCAAATTGGAGGTGGAAGGATGGAGTGAAAAAGGTTTTGAGCGATCGGAGCCTGAACATGCAGGAGGGTGAACAGCGTGCAAGGAATAGAGTGAATTGGAACGCTGTGAAGCATCTGGGGTAAACCGTTGAAAGTTTTGTGGGGCCTGGATGTGGAAAGGGAGCTGTGGTTTTGGTGTATTATGCATGACAGCTAGAGACAGAGTTTGAACGAATGTGGCCTTTGTTGTCCTTTCCTAGTGCTACCTTGCGTGCGTGCGGGTGGAGGGGGGTGTCATTTCATGTGTGGTGGGGTGGCAATGGGAATGAATAAAGGCAGCAAGTATGAATTATGTACATGTGTTTTTATATATATATATATGTCTGTGTATGTATATATGTATGTATATGTTGAAAGGTATAAGTATGTATGTGTGCATGTGGACGTGTATGTATACACGTGTGTGTGGGTGGGTGGGGCCATTCTTTCGTCTGTTTCCTTGCTCTACTTCACTGACGCGGGAGACGGTGACAAAGTATAATAAAAAAAATATATATATATTTTATACGTATTTGCCATTTCCCGCATTAGCGAGGCAGTGTTAAGAAGAGAGGGCTGAGCCTTAGAGGGAATATCCTCGCTTGACCCCTTCTTTCCTTTTTTTTTGGAAAAGTAAAAAAAAAAACAGGAGGGAAGGATTTCCAGCCCCCCCCCTCCCCTTTTAGTTGTCTTCTACAATATGCAGAGAATGTGGGAAGTATTCTTTCTCCACTATACACCTTCAAAACAAAATTTCATGATCCAGCTATATATTTCAGAAGCAAAAAGAAATCAAATCTCATAAATATAGTTAAACCCACAATCCCTAATAAAAAAATAAGAGCAAATAATATCTGCATTTATATTACTGACATTATTTGTAAAACATGGATGTTAGATAAACATTTGCTGCTTTTCATGGCTCAACAGATTCTTTTATTAAGGCAACTTACAAATACTTCCCTTCCCAATAGTTAACATGACTTATTAAGGAGTGGAAGTGTTTAATCAATCTACAATTTTTGGAAGATAGATCAACTGATGCTCTGTACCTGCCGTCACCCTCTCAATCAATACCCTCCCATACAATTTCCTAGGAATACTCAACAAACTTATACCTCTGTAATTTGAGCACTCACTTTTATCCCCTTTGCCTTTGTACAACTGCACTATGCAAGCATTCTGCCAATCCTCAGGCACCTCACCATGAGTCATACATACATTAAATAACCTTACCAACCAGTCAACAATACAGTCACCCCCTTTTTTAATAAATTCCACTGCAATACCGTCTAAACCCGCTGCCTTACCGGCTTTCATTTTCCGCAAAGCCTTTACTATCTCTTCTCTGTTTAGCAAATCATTCTCCCTAACCCTCTCACTTTGCACACCACCTCAACCAAAACACCCTATATCTGACACTCAATCATCATACACATTCAACAACCCTGCAAAATACTCACTCCATCTCCTTCTCACATCACCACTACTTGTTATCACCTCCCCATTAGCCCCCTTCACTGATGTTCCCATTTGTTCCCTTGTCTTACCTCCTTCCAAAACATCTTTTTATTCTCCCTAAAATCTAATGATACTCTCTCACCCCAACTCTCATTTGCCCTCTTTTTCACCTCTTGCCTCTTTCTTTTATACATCTCCCGGCCATTTGCATTATTTCCCAGCAAAAATCATCCAAATGCCTCTCTCTTCTCTTTCACTAATAATCTTACTTCTTCATCCCATCACTCACTACCCTTTCTAATCTGCCCACCTCCCACGCTTCTCATGCCACAAGCATCTTTTGCACAAGCCATCACTGCTTCCCTAAATACATCCCACTCTAACCCCACTCCCCTTACCTCCTTTGTTCTCACCTTTTTCCAATCTGTACTCAGTCTCTCCTGGTACTTCCTCACACAAGTCTCCTTCCAAAGCTCACTTACTCTCACCACTCTCTTCACTCCAACATTCTCTCTTCTTTTCTGAAAACCTCTACAAATCTTCACCTTCGCCTCCACAAGAGAATGATCAGACATCCCTCCAGTTGTACCTCTTAGCATATTAACATCCAAAAGTCTCTCTTTTGAGCGCCTATCAATTAACACGTAATCCAATAATGCTCTCTGGCCATCTCTCCTACTTATATATGTATACTTATGTATATCTCTCTTTTTAAACCATGTATTCCCAATCAACAGTCCTTTTTCAGCACATAAATCAACAAGCTCTTCACCATTTCCATTTACAACACTGAACACCCTATGTATACCAATTATTCCCTCAACTACCACATTACTCACCTTTGCATTCAAATCACTCATCACTATAACCCGGTCTCATGCATCAAAACTACTAACACTCACTCAGCTGCTCCCAAAACACTTGCCTCTCATGATCTTTCTTCTCATGCCCAGGAGCATATGCACCAATAATCACCCATCTCTCTCCATCCACTTTCAGTTTTACCCATATCAATCTAGAGCATCAGACGGAGGAAGAGCAATGTGATTTCAGAAGTGGTAGAGGATGTGTGGATCAGGGGTTTGCTTTGAAGAATGTATGTGAGAAATACTTAGAAAAGCAAATGGATTTGAATGTAGGATTTATGGATTTGGAGAAGGCATATGATAGAGTTGATAGAGATGCTCTGTGGAAGGTATTAAGAATATATGATGTGGGAGGCAAGTTGTTAGAAGCAGTGAAAAGTTTTTATTGAGGATGTAAGGCATGTGTACGAGTAGGAAGAGAAGAAAATGATTGGTTCTCAGTGAATGTTGTTTTGCGGCAGGGGTGCGTGATGTCTCCATGGTTGTTCAATTTGTTTATGGATGGGGTTGTTAGGGAGGTGAATGCAAGAGTTTTGGAAAGAGGGGCAAGTATGCAGTCTGTTGTGGATGAGAGAGCTTGGGAAGTGAGTCAGTTGTTGTTTGCTGGTGATACAGTGCTGGTGGCTGATTTGGGTGAGAAACTGCAGAAGCTGGTGAGTGAGTTTAGTAAAGTGTGTGAAAGAAGAAAGCTGAGAGTAAATGTGAATAAGAGCAAGTTTATTATCATTAGGTACAGTAGGGTTGAGGGACAAGTCAACTGGGAGGTAAGTCTGAATGGAGAAAAACTGGAGGAAGTGAAGTGTTTTAGATATCTGGGAGTGGATTTGGCAGCGGATGGAACCATGGAAGCGGAAGTGAGTCATAGGGTGGGGGAGGGGGTGAAAGTTCTGGGAGTGTTGAAAAGTGTATGGAAGTCGAGAACATTATCTTGGAAAGCAAAAATGGGTATGTTTGAAGGAATAGTGGTTCCAATAATGTTATATGGTTGCGAGGCGTGGGCTATAGATAGAGTTGTGCAGAGGAGGGTGGATGTGTTGGAAATAAGATGTTTGAGGACAATTTGTGGT
Organism: Panulirus ornatus; assembly: GCF_036320965.1. Taxonomy (NCBI): domain Eukaryota; kingdom Metazoa; phylum Arthropoda; class Malacostraca; order Decapoda; family Palinuridae; genus Panulirus; species Panulirus ornatus. Next base: position 17,479,592 of record NC_092235.1, read on the forward strand.
GTGAGTTGGTTTGATCGAGTAAGTAATGAAAGGGTAAGAGAGATATATGGTAATAAAAAGAGTGTAGTTGAGAGAGCAGAAGAGGGTGTTTTGAAATGGTTTGGTCACATGGAGAGAATGAGTGAGGAAAGATTGACAAAGAGGATATATGTGTCAGAGGTGGAGGGAACGAGAAGTGGGAGACCAAATTGGAGGTGGAAAGATGAAGTGAAAAAGATTTTGAGTGATCGGGCCTGAACATGCAGGAGAGTGAAAGGCGTGCAAGGAATAGAGTCAATTGGAACAATGTGGTATACTGATGTCGATGTGCTGTCAATGGATTGAACCAGGGCATGTGAAGCGTCTAAGGTAAAGCTTGGAAAGTTTTGTGGGGCCTGGATGTGGAAAGGGAGCTGTGGTTTCGGTGCATTACACATGACAGATAGAGACTGAATGTGAATGAATGTGGCCTTTGTTGTCTTTTCCTAGCGCTACCTCGCACACATGCAGGGGGAGGGGGATGTCATTTCATGTGTGGTGGGGTGGCGATGGGGATGAATAAGGGTAGACAGTATGAATTATGTACATGTGTATATATGTATTTGTCTGTGTGTGTATGTATATGTTGAGATGTATAGGTATGTATATGTGCGTGTGGACGTGTATGTATATACATGTGTATGTGGGTGGGTTGGGCCAATCTTTCGTCTGTTTCCTTGCGACAAAAAAAACTCGCTAACGCAAGAGACAGCGACAAAGTATAATATATAAATATATAAATAGATCAACTGAGTACATCATGTAATATGCAACAATATCAAATCTAACCTATAGGTATAACTGAAGGTAAATCTTAACTTATGATGAATGCATCCCTCCTTCTAAAATACTGAGACTTTCACATAACTCTAGGATCCAACAAGAGCTTTCAAAACTATCAAGTGAAAATGTTTTGTTTACAAATCTGAAACAGACTGAATGTAAGAACTGGTCATCATCATTAACAGAATGTAAGTAACTGTCTGTACAAGAGTACTGACTAGAACTCTCTTTTGAGATATGGACCAATGCCCAAAATATACTCAGAATAAATTATGCCAATTATTCATTCTACATATACCTCAATGACACAGGAAAAACATGACAGTGCCAACAATATATATTGTGATCCTATTGGCTTCAAGCAGCCTGGCATACAGTGACCATCATATTGGGGAGGAAAAATGTGGTTTCAAGTGGTAGAAGATGTGTGGATCAGGTGTTTGCTCTTAAGAATGTGTATGAAATACTTAACGGATTTGTATGTGGCATTTATGATTCCGGAGAAGGCATATGATAGTTATGATGCTTTATAGGTCTTAAGAATATGTTGTGTGGGAGGAAAGCTATTGAAAGCAGTGAGTTTTCATCAAGAGAGGAAGGTACGTGTGTAATTAGGTAGAGAGAAGGGCGAGTGATTCTAGGTGGAGGTGTCTCTGTTTAAATTGTTTATGGATTGGGTGATGAAGTAGTATGTGGTAGGCAGCTAATGACCTAGGAGGTATATCACCAGTACTGCTGTGTAGTCAGCCAGCCCTTCAGTGGTTGTCAAGTTCCACTCCTCTGATCCAGGTAGTTGTCTTTTCTTTTTGCCTTACTATTGGCATTCTGTCCACAAACTTACATTTCTGCCTCATCCACACATGGACTATAGGCATTCTGTCCATAAAAATGCAATCTCTGTCACACATTACACTTGACAACACATAACTAACATAGCTCATTCTTTGTAAATCTACATTTTCCTGCAGTGAGCACTATGTGCTAGCCCTGCCTTTTGGCAAAGTGGTCAGAGCAATAGATCGTAGTAGTAGGTATGAACATTTAGACAGGAGCATTAGGCAGTGATAGGTAAAAGCATAAGGCAGTAGTTAGGAGGAACATTTGCTTGGAACCTCTCCAAATGCTAGCTATAGCTGCCCTCTACTAGTGGCCTGTTAAAGGCAAGGTACTAAAAGCCATGAATTGGCAGTGGAATTCATTAGCTATGGAGGGAGGTGGGGGAGGTAAATGTAAGAGTCTTGGAGAACAGGGCAGGTATGCAGTTTGTGAAGGGTGTAGGGGCTTAGAAAGTGAGTTAGTTGTTGTTCCCTAATGACATATCACGGATGGCAGACTCAAGTGAAAAACTGTAGAAGTCGGTGTCAGAGTTTTGGAGAATGTTTGAAAAAGAAAGGCGAGAGTAAATGTGAATAAAAGTAAGGTTATTAGGGGTAGCAGTGCAAAAAGAGAGATCAGTAGGGGTGTGATTCTGAATAAAGAAAAATGAAAGGAAGTGAAGTGTTTTAAATATCTGGAAGTGGAAATGGAGGTGAATGGAACCATAGAAGAGGTGAGTCAGGGTGAAGGTACTGGGAGCGTTTACAAATGTGCAGAGGTCACAATATGGGAGGGTGAAAATGGGTTTGTTTGAAAGTTTATTCATACCAACAGCAATGATGAATGAGTAGAAAGAGAGGTCACTGTCTAGTAGGGTGTAAATGCATTTATATGAAGGTATAGTAGTCCTGACAATGCTGTATGAATGCAAGACATGTACTATAGATAGGTATTGGGAGGGTTTGTGACATCTGCTTAGTGAGCCAGCATTTTAGTGGTCATCAAATTGCACTCCTCTGACCTAAGTAGCTCTTTTCTTTCTGCCTCACTAACATATAGATTACTGGCATTCTGTTCACAAACATACAATCTCTCTTTGTTATATGTAACACTTGACAACACTTTTCTCATGCAGCTTATTCTTCGTAATGCTAGATTTTCCAGCAATGGGCACTATGCACTAGCCCTGCCTCACTTACATATAGATTACTGTCATTCTGTCCACAAACCTACAATCTCTCTTTGTTATATGTAACACTTGACAAGACTTAACTCATGCAGCTCATTCTTCATAACTCAGATTTTCCTGCAATGGGCATTATGCACTAGCCCTGCCTTTGGGCAAAATGGTAGGATCAGAAGTAGGGAGGAAGATTTAGACAGAAGCATTAGGTAGAAAAAAAATAGTAGTAGTAGGTAGGAGCATTACATAGTAGTAGTCAGTAGGAACATTAGGTAAGAGCCTCTGCAAACAATGAACTAGATTTGCCCTCTGTCAGTGGCCTGTTAAGGGTGAGGCACTAAAGATTAAGAAGCAGCATATATATATATATATATATATATATATATATATATATATATATATATATATATATATATATATATATATATATATCTTATTCACATTTACTCTCAACTTTCTTCTTCCACACACTTCACCAAACTCAGTCACCAGCTTCTGCAGTTTCTCACATGAATCAGCCACCAGCGCTGTATCATCAGCGAACAACAATTGACTCACTTCCCAAGCTCTCTCATCCCCAACAGACTTCATACTTGCCCCTCTTTCCAGGACTCTTGCATTTACCTCCTTTACAACCCCATCCATAAACAAATTAAACAACCATGGAGACATCACACACCCCTGCCGCAAACCTACATTCACTGAGAACCAATCACTTTCCTCTCTTCCTACACGTACACATGGTTCCAACAATGCTGTATGGTTGCGAGGCGTGGGCTATGGATAGAGATGTGCGCAGGAGGATGGATGTGCTGGAAATGAGATGTTTGAGGACAATGTGTGGTGTGAGGTGGTTTGATCGAGTAAGTAACGTAAGGGTAAGAGAGATGTGTGGAAATAAAAAGAGCGTGGTTGAGAGAGCAGAAGAGGGTGTTTTGAAATGGTTTGGGCACATGGAGAGAATGAGTGAGGAGAGATTGACCAAGAGGATATATGTGTCGGAGGTGGAGGGAACGAGGAGAAGAGGGAGACCAAATTGGAGGTGGAAAGATGGAGTGAAAAAGATTTTGTGTGATCGGGGCCTGAACATGCAGGAGGGTGAAAGGAGGGCAAGAAATAGAGTGAATTGGAGTCATGTGGTATACAGGGGTTGACGTGCTGTCAGTGGATTGAAGCAAGGCATGTGAAGCGTCTGGGGTAAACCATGGAAAGCTGTGTAGGTATGTATATTTGCGTGTGTGGACGTGTGTATGTACATGTGTATGGGGGGGGGTTGGGCCATTTCTTTCGTCTGTTTCCTTGCGCTACCTCGCAAACGCGGGAGACAGCGACAAAGTATAAAAAAAAAAAAAAAAAAAAAAAAAAAAAAAAAAAAAATATATATATATATATATATATCTATCTATTTATTTATTTTGCTTTGTCGCTGTCTCCCGCGTTTGCGAGGTAGCGCAAGGAAACAGATGAAAGAAATGGCCCAACCCACCCCCATACACATGTATATACATACACGGCCACATATGCAAATATACATACCTATACATCTCAATGTACACATATATATACACACACAGACACCTACATATATACACATGCACACAATTCACACAGTCTGCCTTTATTCATTCCCATCGCCACCTTGCCACACATGGAATACCATCCCCCTCCCCCCTCATGTGTGCGAGGTAGCGTTAGGAAAAGACAACAAAGGCCCCATTCGTTCACACTCAGTCTCTAGCTGTCATGCAATAATGCCCGAAACACAGCTCCCTTTCCACATCCAGGCCCCACACAACTTTCCATGGCTTACCCCAGACGCTTCACATGCCCTGATTCAATCCACTGACAGCACGTCGACCCCGGTATACCACATCGATCCAATTCACTCTATTCCTTGCCCGCCTTTCACCCTCCTGCATGATAAGAGTGAGTGCTCAAATTACAGAGGTATAAGTTTGTTGAGTATTCCTGGCAAATTATATGGGAGGGTATTGATTGAGAGGGTGAAGGCATGTACAGAGCATCAGATTGGGGAAGAGCAGTGTGGTTTCAGAAGTGGTAGAGGATGTGTGGATCAGGTGTTTGCTTTGAAGAATGTATGTGAGAAATACTTAGAAAAGCAAATGGATTTGTATGTAGCATTTATGGATCTGGAGAAGGCATATGATAGAGTTGATAGAGATGCTCTGTGGAAGGTATTAAGAATATATGGTGTGGGAGGCAAGTTGTTAGAAGCAGTGAAAAGTTTTTATCGAAGATGTAAGGCATGTGTACGTATAGGAAGAGAGGAAAGTGATTGGTTCTCAGTGAATGTAGGTTTGCGGCAGGGGTGTGTGATGTCTCCATGGTTGTTTAATTTGTTTATGGATGGGGTTGTTAGGGAGGTAAATGCAAGAGTTTTGGAAAGAGGGGCAAGTATGAAGTCTGTTGGGGATGAGAGAGCTTGGGAAGTGAGTCAGTTGTTGTTCACTGATGATACAGCGCTGGTGGCTGATTCATGTGAGAAACTGCAGAAGCTGGTGACTGAGTTTGGTAAAGTGTGTGAAAGAAGAAAGTTAAGAGTAAATGTGAATAAGAGCAAGGTTATTAGGTACAGTAGGGTTGAGGGTCAATTCAATTGGGAGGTGAGTTGGAATGGAGAAAAACTGGAGGAAGTGAAGTGTTTTAGATATCTGGGAGTGGATCTGGCAGCGGATGGAACCATGGAAGCGGAAGTGGATCATAGGGTGGGGGAGGGGGCGAAAACTCTGGGAGCCTTGAAGAATGTGTGGAAGTCGAGAACATTATCTCGGAAAGCAAAAATGGGTATGTTTGAAGGAATAGTGGTTCCAACAATGTTGTATGGTTGTGAGGCGTGGACTATGGATAGAGTTGTGCGCAGGAGGATGGATGTGCTGGAAATGAGATGTTTGAGGACAATGTGTGGTGTGAGGTGGTTTGATCGAGTAAGTAACGTAAGGGTAAGAGAGATGTGTGGAAATAAAAAGAGCGTGGTTGAGAGAGCAGAAGAGGGTGTTTTGAAATGGTTTGGTCACATGGAGAGAATGAGTGAGGAAAGATTGACCAAGAGGATATATGTGTCGGAGGTGGAGGGAACGAGGAGAAGAGGGTGACCAAATTGGAGGTGGAAAGATGGAGTGAAAAAGATTTTGTGTGATCGGGGCCTGAACATGCAGGAGGGTGAAAGGAGGGCAAAGAATAGAGTGAATTGGAGCGATGTGGTATACCGGGGTTGACGTGCTGTCAGTGGATTGAATCAAGGCATGTGTATGGGGGTGGGTTGGGCCATTTCTTTCGTCTGTTTCCTTGCGCTACCTCGCAAACGCGGGAGACAGCGACAAAGCAAAAAAAAAAAAATATATATATATATATATATATATATATATATATATATATATATATAGATGCATGGAAGATAGTGGATGTATTGAACATGAAATGATGTTTGAGGATAGTATGGGTTGTGAAAAGGGTTAATCATGCAAGTAATGACAGGGTAAGGGAGAAGCATGGTAATAAGAGTATGGTCAAGAAAGCTGAAGAGGTTTTGCTGATATGGTCTGAATATATAGAGTGAAAGCATAAGAAAAAGTGACAAAGAAGATATATGTTAAAATTGGAGGGATAAAAGAGAAAGGGGAGACTAAATGGAGATTGAAGGATGCAGTGAAACAGCTTTTCAGTTTTTGGGGCCTGAACATGCAGGAAGGTAGAAGGTATGCACATGAAAGAGTAAATTGGAGTGATGTGGTATACAGGTGGGTAATGAGCAGTCAGCGGACTGAACCAAGGAATATGAAGCAGCCGAAGGGAACCACAGAAAGATCAGTGCAGCAAGGTTGTGGAAAGGAGACCGATTTTGTGCACTACATGTGACAGATAGAGAATGGATAACTTCTCAACAACTTATTTTAAAAGTAATATTGTATTCCACTTCTACTTGCATAACATTGTTGATTTAGTTCCATCAATGGTGAGACACTATTCCAACCTTGCCCTTGTCTTTAGAAAGCCCATTCCCAAGAAAGAACAATTCTGCATTTTTGTACAGTTTTGTTTTACTCTCCATTTATGTTCTTACTGCCATTCTGACACCTGCTAGATGTAAAAGCAATTCTTGATCAAGGACATCTGCTCTCTAAGGCTTACTTGTTGACCTTAGGTCAGATTTTGATAATTTTGCTAAGTATTTAGCCTGTAGGTATGTGTATCTTTTGTAAACACAGTTATTAATTTACTAAGACATGAAATTTATGCATCTACCAAAACACAACTGAAAAATTATTAAAATCTAATGAAAAGTGTATGAAGATTTACATATATATTTAGTTTTGTCCATTTGTATAACTGGCAGCAAGGGGGATTTTAGTGTATCAAACATTTGCTTTAGATACTGAAATGCTTTTTATTCAGCATTAAATTACTGCCTACTGTGTGATGTCTATCCCTCACAGGAAGGAAAACTTACTACCCATCATCCATCAAATGCAAGCAGAGCATATATCTTCTTTGTGAGTTCTTGATGTACCAATCTCTACCCTGGAGTATCTACATGCATATCTATTTTTTCATCAACCGCACCTTACTCTTACATGCATACAGCATACAGTAAACAAAACATGTTTTCAAATAAAACATACTCTGAAATGTGTATATCTATATTTTTTGGCAAGAAGTCTTCTTGTAATCTGGAACTTAGGACAGCTTCTAAAGAGATTCCCCCTTTTAGCCCAAGCAAGCACAATCCTATTGCATTTGCTTGTACGATAAATTCTATACAGAACCTAATTAAATATCATAAGTGTATGGGAAATATACAGCTGAGGTGGAAGGATTATGTGTAAAATCCTATTCCTGTTTATGCCAAGGCCCTGGTCCCAGCAATTACATACTAACTGTAGTTTACAACAGGAACAGAGAAAGGGGCCAGGTGAGGATATTCCCTCAAAGGCCCAGTCCTCTGTTCTTAACGCTACCTCGCTGTCGCAGGGAATGGCGAATAGTGTGAAAAAGAAAAATATATATATATATATATATATATATATATATATATATATATATATATATATATATATATATATATTTTCATACTAATCGCCATTTCCCGCATTAGCGAGGTAGCGTTAAGAACAGAGGATGAGGACTGGGCCTTTGAGGGAATATCCTCACCTGGCCCCCTTCTCTGTTTCTTCTTTTGGAAAAAAAAAAAGGAGAGGGGAGGATTTCCAGCCTCCCGCTCCCTTCCCTTTTAGTCGCCTTCTACGACACGCAGGGAATACATACGTGGGAAGTATTCTTTCTCCCCTATCCCCAGGGATATATATATATATATATATATATATTTTTTTTTTTAATACTTTGTCGCTGTCTCCCGCGTTTGCGAGGTAGCGCAAGGAAACAGACGAAAGAAATGGCCCAACCCCCCCCATACACATGTATATACATACGTCCACACACGCAAATATACATACCTACACAGCTTTCCATGGTTTACCCCAGACGCTTCACATGCCTTGATTCAATCCACTGACAGCACGTCAACCCCGGTATACCACATCGCTCCAATTCACTCTATTCCTTGCCCTCCTTTCACCTTCCTGCATGTTCAGGCCCCGATCACACAAAATCTTTTTCACTCCATCTTTCCACCTCCAATTTGGTCTCCCTCTTCTCCTTGCTCCCTCCACCTCCGACACATATATCCTCTTGGTCAATCTTTCCTCACTCATCCTCTCCATGTGCCCAAACCACTTCAAAACACCCTCTTCTGCTCTCTCAACCACGCTCTTTTTATTTCCACACATCTCTCTTACCCTTACGTTACTCACTCGATCAAACCACCTCACACCACACATTGTCCTCAAACATCTCATTTCCAGCACATCCATCCTCCTGCGCACAACTCTATCCATAGCCCACGCCTCGCAACCATACAACATTGTTGGAACCACTATTCCTTCAAACATACCCATTTTTGCTTTCCGAGATAAGGTTCTCTACTTCCACACATTCTTCAAGGCTCCCAGAATTTTCGCCCCCTCCCCCACCCTATGATCCACTTCCACTTCCACGGTTCCATCCGCTGCCAGATCCACTCCCAGATATCTAAAACACTTTACTTCCTCCATAGTGCATAGTGCCATTGTACAAAGGCAAAGGGGATAAGAGTGAGTGCTCAAATTACAGAGGTATAAGTTTGTTGAGTATTCCTGGTAAATTATATGGTAGGGTATTGATTGAGAGGGTTAAGGCATGTACAGAGCATCAGATTGGGGAAGAGCAGTGTGGTTTCAGAAGTGGTAGAGGACGTGTGGATCAAGTGTTTGCTTTGAAGAAGGCATATGATAGAGTTGATAGAGATGCTATGTGGAAGGTATTAAGAATATATGGTGTGGGAGGCAAGTTGTTAGAAGCAGTGAAAAGTTTTTATCAAGGATGTAAGGCATGTGTACGTGTAGGAAGAGAGGAAAGTGATTGGTTCTCAGTGAATGTGGGTTTGCGGCAGGGGTGTGTGATGTCTCCATGGTTGTTTAATTTGTTTATGGATGGGGTTGTTAGGGAGGTGAATGCAAGAGTTTTGGAAAGAGGGGCAAGTATGAAGTCTGTTGGGGATGAGAGAGCTTGGGAAGTGAGTCAGTTGTTGTTCGCTGATGATACAGCGCTGGTGGCTGATTCATGTGAGAAACTGCAGAAGCTGGTGACTGAGTTTGGAAAAGTGTGTGGAAGAAGAAAGTTAAGAGTAAATGTGAATAAGAGCAAGGTTATTAGGTACAGTAGGGTTGACGGTCAAGTCAATTGGGAGGTGAGTTTGAATGGAGAAAAACTGGAGGAAGTGAAGTGTTTTAGATATCTGGGAGTGGATCTGGCAGCGGATGGAACCATGGAAGTGGAAGTGGATCATAGGGTGGGGGAGGGGGCGAAAATCCTGGGGGCCTTGAAGAATGTGTGGAAGTCGAGAACATTATCTCGGAAAGCAAAAATGGGTATGTTTGAAGGAATGGTGGTTCCAACAATGTTGTATGGTTGCGAGGCGTGGGCTATGGATAGAGTTGTGCGCAGGAGGATGGATGTGCTGGAAATGAGATGTTTGAGGACAGTGTGTGGTGTGAGGTGGTTTGATCGAGTGAGTAACGTAAGGGTAAGAGAGATGTGTGGAAATAAAAAGAGCGTGGTTGAGAGAGCAGAAGAGGGTGTTTTGAAGTGGTTTGGGCACATGGAGAGGATGAGTGAGGAAAGATTGACCAAGAGGATATATGTGTCGGAGGTGGAGGGAACAAGGAGAAGAGGGAGACCAAATTGGAGGTGGAAAGATGGAGTGAAAAAGATTCTGTGTGATCGGGACCTGAACATGCAGGAGGGTGGAAGGAGGGCAAGGAATAGAGTGAATTGGAGCGATGTGGTATACCGGGGTTGACGTGCTGTCAGTGGATTGAAGCAGGGCATGTGAAGCGTCTGGGATAAACCATGGAAAGCTGTGTAGGTATGTATATTTGCGTGTGTGGACGTATGTATATACATGTGTATGGGGGGGGGGGGCATTTCTTTCGTCTGTTTCCTTGCGCTACCTCGCAAACGCGGGAGACAGCGACACAGTATAATAATAATAATAATAATAATAATATATATATATATATATATATATATATATATATATATATATATATAAAACTGGATTTACCAATGAAACCGTGAAGCAGTTGCAGTGAAGTTTACATAATGGGTACATTAAACTAACGAAACTGTTAATCATTGCTTTGTTACACCAAATGTTTAACAATTCACAATACTCATATATATATACATACATTGTTTAACAGTTTAAAAAACAGAGCATTAGTCTGTATGGGTTCAGTTTTCAACATCATATCTTGCAAATCTGTAAGACTTATCTCTGCCTCCTAATGTGTAATGCTGAGATTCACAATAAAATGAAAGCTAGTGTCAGCCCCCACTTCTTTCAAAATCCTAAGATTAATGCCCAAAGTTAAGCAAATTGAAGTATGCCCTAGTTCCCTGGGGCATTTTTGTATCTGTTTGACTCCAGTAATGCTAAAAAAGTAGAAAACAATTACACAGTGCATGACAACTAAAAGCACAACAGGATATAAGACTAGCATGGATTAGGAAGGGTTGGGTTATGCCAACTACCTATCACCACATTTGCTGCAACTCTACATGTTACCGTCTATATTTCATTCATTTTTCAGTGACCTTCCATAACACCTCAAGCATTGTTATACAGTGCTGAATTCTTCTATTCTAGCCATTTTTCATAACGTGCATGATTTTTCCAAATGCACTCAGCAAATAATTTCAAAACATACCAATATATTTACAATTTCTTATCAACTACTTCAGTACACCTATTTATTCATAATATACTGCTGTTCATGTACTCAAAGCAAGGTGGCCCATGCAAAATCTTCCACAAATATCACAGATACTGAACTCCAAAAACTTACTTGATCAAACACACATGATAAATGCATTTGCAAAAATTTTGCATGTTTGGCTATCACTTAAGTGATACAGCTACTATCTTCTTATACAACTAAAAAAAAGAATGAAAGAAATGAAAGAGGACTTTTTGAACAGATCCACTCTCGTGGAAAAGTAAAATACACACAAGGAGAAAAGTAGAGGCTTGGAAGAATGAAATTATAAGTGAGGCAAAACTGTGACTGATGAATAAATGAGAAAAGAATTTCTAAAAGATTGCATGAAGTTTAAGAATGTGTGGAATATATCTGAGTGGGTTGCAGTGTAAATGTAACTACAGGGGCCACTGAAATACTCCTAGAGGTCTCAGAAGAAGCCATCTAATCCACTAACTCTTACTCTGAAGTTCTTATACTGAGATCTAATGACCTGATATAAAATTTACCTCTTTCCCATTATTGCTCGCTGATTCCTGCATAGCAATGTAGCACCAGAAACTGGTGAAGAATGGCCTCACTTATTCACATCCACTCTCTAGATGTCACATATAATGAACAAATACCTGATCTCCCAATACACAGCAAAGCCCCATAGACCCTTTCTATGGTTTTCCCTGACTATTTCATGTGCCCTGATTTAGCCCACTGACAACAAGTCATGCCTATGCACCACAGCACTTCAATTCACTCTATTCCATGAACACCATATATCGTTCTGTATGCTAAGATTGCAATGATTCAAAATATCTTTCATACCATCCTTCCATCTCCAATTCAGTCTCCTCTTCCCCTCATCCCTTCTACTTCTGAAAAATATACCCTCAATCAGTTTCTCCTCACTCATTGTCTTTATATGTTCAAACCAATTCAGTACACCCTCTTCAACTCTCTTAACCATATGTTTCTTACTAACACAATTCTCTTTAACCTTATCATTTCTTACTCAATCAACCTTCACACCACATATTGTCCTCAAGCAAGCATTTCATTTTCAACACATCCACCTTCTCCTATACTCAATTTTGCTATGAAGTATACCTTGCATCCATACAACACTGTAGGGACAGGTATACTGTCAGACATTATCTTTGCCCTTAGACTGTTAACTCTCTTTAACCCCTCAATGGATCCTGGACCTTAGCCCCCTTACCAACCCTATGGCTTACTTTAGCTTCCTTGCTTCCATCTGCTGCCATGTCTTCCCAGGTAACTAAAACATCCCTCTTTCTTCAGATTATCTCCAATCAATTTCATAGTCCAACCAAAGTCTCTCCCTTGCTAAACTTCATAACCTTACTTATATCAATGCTAATTCTCAACTTTCTCCTTTCACACACTTTCTAAAACTCAGATACCAGCTTCTGCAATTTCTCACTATTTAAAGTAAATTTTCAGAATATATAAGGATAGCACTAATACAGTGCTTAGGGCTTAGTCAAACAATTATGGCTGATAACAACTTCATAAGAAAATCAGCCTTAACTCTACATATTCATGTTTGTACATATGCACAGCAAATGACTTAATGGAAGTGGATTCTACATGGAACATCACATAAGAAATGAAGAAAATGTCATACTGCATATGATGAAAAGCCCTGGATCATAAACATATTAGAATACAAGAACTCGTTGCTGATACACTTCCTGCGAGTATCAATGTTAATTATTGCTACCTCCAATTTATCTCTGCCAAATTGCATACCACTGACCAACCAAAACATACTCCTGGATTTCAAAATGAAAATCTGTAAATTCTCTATCTGAAAAATAAAGAAGGGTGAGGAAGGAGGGCAGGATGGAAGAATAAAGGATAAGCAGCTGCTACCAAAATATATCCTGTCATTTGAAAAGCCTGTTACATATCTAAGTATACTATACATGTCAACAAACTTTAAAAATGTGCCTTATCATTTTTTTTTTGCAACAGGAAAGAAAAAAACACATTCTGAAGTATGAAAAATAATTTCTCTACCACAGGTAAAGCACTGGGAGAACAATGGCTTCTTTGAAGGTTAAAACACAATCATAACCCCATAAGAAGGTTTATCCATGAAGATAACACCTTTGGCAGTTATCAATTACATGAGACCAGCATATACTAATCAACAGGGGCTCAACATATTATAAAACCAGGTCTTTGACATCACAACATGGAGAGGATGTAGCATCAAGCAACCAGTATCTTCATTCATTCACTGACTGTTGATGGTGTCTGTGCCTAAGTCTTTAACTGCCAGGAATCAAATTTTGTCATAAAGGTTTAAAGCTAGGTTGAATACATTTTACATAACTATTTTTTTTCCATATCTGATTGACAATTCCTGCGTCTGCAAGGTAACGCCAAGAACAGACATAGAAAGGCCATATTTGCTCACGTCCATCCTCTAGCTGTCATAAGTAATGCATCAAAACCACTGATATCTATTCACAGCAGGCCCCCACAAACTTTTCCATGGTTTACCCTAGCCACTTCAAATACCCTGGTTAGTCCGTTGATAAAGTGTTGACCTGTGCACAACATTGTTACAATTCACTCTATCCCATGCACACCTTTCACCCTACTGTATGTTCAGGCCCCAATCACTCAAAATCTTTTTCACTCCATCTCCAATTGGTCTCTCTCTCCTTATTCCTTCCACTTCTGACCCATATATTCTCATTGTTAACCTTTCCTCACTCATTTTCTCCATGTTTAAACCATATCAGCTCACCCATAACCATAACAGGCTAAATGTAATCATGGTAGAGTCCATAAAACTTATGACCTCCCAGTCCATGACATCATGGGGTACTACGAATCTCCAGGTTTCTGCCTGACTTTACTAACAATGACAAAGAGGGCTGACAGCATTGGTATTAGACAATAGTAATTCTCCAAAAGGAAAAGTTTGATCTGGCAATTCAAGGAAAAGCATTTTCTTTATGCTCTTCAATTTCACATCTTCTTTTGAAGATTTTAAGCCTTGTTTAGTCAAAAGACTATTATTCTACGAAAGAAGGTTGGGGAGGAGGAGAGTACGAACACAGAGCATACCAGGCTCCTAAGAACTAACACAGAGCATACCAGGCTCCTAAGAACTAAAGTCCAACTGAGACAAGCCACCATGTAGAAGCTTCTTCCTGTGACTATGGAGTAGCATCATGAACTTTTATCCAATCAAAGTCATATTCTTGAGAATTAGTCTGACCTAAACCTTACAGTCAGTGAACAGATGAAAGCAGCCTACAGCAAATTCTCATGAAAAAAGAGAAATTTTCAGATGGTATAATATTACCAACAAAGGACTACTCTGAAGCATTGAAGTCAGTCAGTTAACTTTTGGTCAGATGCCTGAAGGGGTATGCCCAATCTCTAACATCCTCTACTGTCATATGCTTAAATTTATATATGCTGTCCTCAGTCATTTTGCTTCATTCATCCATCACTCTTATGCTACATGGGTGTTTCTTTATATTTCCATTGAAAAAGTTTCTTACTTAATTTCATATTATGTCCTCTGGTTGCTCTATCCCTATGTCTCTCAAAGAACTGTTCACAGTTCTTTTCATCAATCTTTTTTAAGAACAAAGGTTGACCTGGTCATACTTTGTCTCCTCTCTTCCAAGATAAAATCAAAACCTCCTGCCTTTCCCTACAACTTAGCTCCATTAATTATTACTTTGTTGCCATCCTCTGGACCTTCTCTACAAGCTCTTTGTGCTTCTTTAAATGTGACGACTAAACCTGAGAAGCATATTCTAGTTTTGGCCCTACATAGAGAGCATGAATAGCTTGTTAAATATTTCCTTATCCATATATTTGAAGACTATACAGATATTTGCCAAAAGATAGTTTGTCTCCCTAACTATTTTCCTGTTATGGGACTCTAGTGACAGATTAAGGGTGATGTTGAACCCCAAGTCCTTCTCACAGACAGTCCTGTCTCTACTCTTTTAATGTCCTTGTTTACCACACAACCAAACTTGAGCACTAAATGATCACTTCTTCCAGCTGGTGCATCATAAGTAATGTACTCAGGCATGGGTAAAGATAAACTCTAACAATGATAGTGTATCAGTCCCTCTCATCCTAATACACTATCTGACACACTGATACTGAAAATTTGTCTGTATACACTCTGTAAACTTATATCTTCATGATTCCCTATCACTAAGAGAATTCAAATTTCCCCAGTCTATCTCTTTATATTTGAAACACCCCATTATCAGTACTTTACCATCTAAAAAAAGTATGCTTCATTACTTAAGGTACTATGCTGATTGCTCCTTCACCATAATCATATAATTCTTTCAAGGATTATGTAATAGTAACACCACAATGCGCTTCTTCCTTATCGTTACTCTGCCCATTATACACTGTCTGAATGGGCCATCTTACACTTTTTCTTGAAACGTAGGCTATCTTTATTTAAAAAAAAAAAAAAAAAGGGAGTTCTTCCCCTCCTATGCCTTCTCTTTCCTTTACTGCTACCATGTACCCCTCAGGGAAGAACAGGTGAGATCTTATCTCTTTGGTAAGCTTGGGTTCCACAACTCTAACACACTCCACTCTAACAGTGTGACATCACCTATTTGTACTGTGAGCGTATGTGTTTTACACTATGGGACCCCATCTCTTGAACATTCTCTACTATCATACAACCTATTAAATCTATGTTAACTGTCTGTATTAATTGTGTCCTCAACCACTCTGTTCCATTCATCCACCATTCTTAAGCAATAAGAGTATTTCTTTACACCCTTTTTAACAAGTTTCTTAGTTTCAGTTTATGGTTGCTCTATCCCTAGATCATCCTGTCCACATTGACAACCTCTTTTAAAAACTTAAAGGTTGGAATCAAATCACCTCTTCCTCTCATCTTTTCCAAGATGGGTAGACTTTAAGCCTCCAGCCTTTTCCTGCAACTTAGCTTTTTAATTCTGATACTATCTTTGTTGCCCTCATGCATGTGTGTGTGTGTGTATGTGCATAGATGTACCTAAAGTGAAAGAGAATTGAGAGCATCAGCTTACTATTCATTCAGCCTCCTACTCTCTTGGCCCTTCTGAATTTCTCATAGAGCCAGTGAAGCTTAACCCTTTTGGTGCTATGGATGTTAACCTAAGGTTACATAACAGTGTATTAAGAATGGCAATACAATCAATCAATTTCCTGCCATGTTGAATTTTGTGTGCACTGGAATGCTCTGCTAGCTGGCCATACATGGCAACCCAAATAAAGGCTGAGACTGGAACTGCTTGAAGCCTCAGTAACCAACAGGTAATCATGGTAGGTAGCTGGAGCTCCTTTTCTGTGGACTTACCACATCTGTGGTGTCACCACTGCCCAAAAAAGTTACGGCCACCAGTAGCACTTTCTGCCATCTGTAGAACCTACCTTACCCATAATTAAGAGTGGCCAATCAAAGAAATACTGTGAAACACCTTTCTAATGGAATTCATATATTGGAATTTTGCTTCTAACACATCCTTTAGAATCCATCAGACTAAGCCTGAGATTTAACTTTAAATTCTGAGTCGGTTACATAAATTTAGTCCCTAAAGTTTGGAACACAATGGAATAGTCTGTTAGTTCTTGACCTCGGTCCTGGATGCTGATCACTAGGGGAATGTGTGACAGCCTGTTGTCCATCACCTTATTGTACTTTTTTCATTTCAATAACAAAATTAGTTTTACACTAACGAACAATAATGGTGCAATACCATTTTTTTTGCGCATGAATCAAATTTCAAGATGTAACAAAACTTAGCTTGGTCACAGTCAACCAGTCCGAGGTTAACATAAAAACAAATTCTGTGACCATGTTCTCACACACTTGCACTGATTTTTTGTGGTACAAATACCTGTCTCTTAGTATTACATCATGGCAGATAAGAGTGATATCACTAATGCAACTGTTAAGAGATCCAGGAAACACCTTAGCATTGCTGAAAAACTGAATATGATTGAGCATCATGAGTATGGGAACAGTAGCATGTGCCTCATATACTATCTACCTATCTGTTTCCTTTGGGAACTTCCACCAAGGGAGTGGCACAAAAGTCTTCACTTATACCATTCTAAGCCTCATATACAAACCCTATTACTGACCAGGTGTTTATCCTGATTCCAGGAAAACCCCTGGAATTGCTTCCTTATGATTAAAGTTTTACCTATTTCCTGAATACCTCCAGCTTCAATGGGAGGGGGTCTACCAATCGCACCATAATTGTTGGCCTAAGGCAAGTTTACATTTATATCAATTTGTGAATTTTTTCATGCCCCTGAGGATAAAATCAGGATGTAAAGAAATTCAGCTTATAAAAAGATCACCTTACCCTCCAATTAGGCTGTTAGAATGAAGTTTCACTGCAAGGTATTCTTACTAAAATGGAAATGGTTAACTTATAATACATAGAGAAAAATAATAATTTTTATAATTTTTGTGGGAGTGGGAGGTGGGCTGATTAGAAAGGGTAGTGAGTGGTGGGATGAAGAAGTAAGAGTATTAGTGAAAGAGAAGAGAGAGGCATTTGGACGATTTTTGCAGGGAAAAAATGCAGTTGAGTGGGAGACGTATAAAAGAAAGAGACAGGAGGTCAAGAGAAAGGTGCAAGAGGTGAAAAAAAGGGCAAATGAGAGTTGGGGTGAGAGAGTATCATCAAATTTTAGGGAGAATAAAAAGATGTTCTGGAAGGAGGTAAATAAAGTGCGTAAGACAAGGGAGCAAATGGGAACTTCAGTGAAGGGCACAAATGGGGAGGTGATAACAAGTAGTGGTGATGTGAGAAGGAGATGGAGTGAGTATTTTGAAGGTTTGTTGAATGTGTTTGATGATAGAGTGGCAGATATAGGGTGTTTTGGTCGAGGTGGTGTGCAAAGTGAGAGGGTTAGGGAAAATGATTTGGTAAACAGAGAAGAGGTAGTAAAAGCTTTGCGGAAGATGAAAGCCGGCAAGGCAGCAGGTTTGGATGGTATTGCAGTGGAATTTATTAAAAAAGGGGGTGACTGTACTGTTGACTGGTTGGTAAGGTTATTTAATGTATGTATGACTCACGGTAAGGTACCTGAGGATTGGCGGAATGCGTGCATAGTGCCATTGTACAAAGGCAAAGGGGATAAGAGTGAGTGCTCAAATTACAGAGGTATAAGTTTGTTGAGTATTCCTGGTAAATTATATGGGAGGGTATTGATTGAGAGGGTGAAGGCATGTACAGAGCATCAGATTGGGGAAGAGCAGTGTGGTTTCAGAAGTGGTAGAGGATGTGTGGATCAGGTGTTTGCTTTGAAGAATGTATGTGAGAAATACTTAGAAAAGCAAATGGATTTGTATGTAGCATTTATGGATCTGGAGAAGGCATATGATAGAGTTGATAGAGATGCTCTGTGGAAGGTATTAAGAATATATGGTGTGGGAGGCAAGTTGTTAGAAGCAGTGAAAAGTTTTTATCGAGGATGTAAGGCATGTGTACGTGTAGGAAGAGAGGAAAGTGACTGGTTCTCAGTCAATGTAGGTTCGCGGCAGGGGTGTGTGATGTCTCCATGGTTGTTTAATTTGTTTATGGACGGGGTTGTTAGGGAGGTGAATGCAAGAGTTTTGGAAAGAGGGGCAAGTATGAAGTCTGTTGGGGATGAGAGAGCTTGGGAAGTGAGTCAGTTGTTGTTCGCTGATGATACAGTGCTGGTGGCTGATTCATGTGAGAAACTGCAGAAGCTGGCGACTGAGTTTGGTAAAGTGTGTGAAAGAAGAAAGTTAAGAGTAAATGTGAATAAGAGCAAGGTTATTAGGTACAGTAGGGTTGAGGGTCAAGTCAATTGGGAGGTGAGTTTGAATGGAGAAAAACTGGAGGAAGTGAAGTGTTTTAGATATCTGGGAGTGGATCTGGCAGCGGATGGAACCATGGAAGCGGAAGTGGATCATAGGGTGGGGGAGGGGGCGAAAATTCTGGGAGCCTTGAAGAATGTGTGGAAGTCGAGAACATTATCTCGGAAAGCAAAAATGGGTATGTTTGAAGGAATAGTGGTTCCAACAATGTTGTATGGTTGCGAGGCATTGGCTATGGATAGAGTTGTGCGCAGGAGGATGGATGTGCTGGAAATGAGATGTTTGAGGACAATGTGTGGTGTGAGGTGGTTTGATCGAGTAAGTAACGTAAGGGTGAGAGAGATGTGTGGAAATAAAAAGAGCGTGGTTGAGAGAGCAGAAGAGGGTGTTTTGAAATGGTTTGGGCACATGGAGAGAATGAGTGAGGAAAGATTGACCAAGAGGATATATGTGTCGGAGGTGGAGGGAACGAGGAGAAGAGGGAGACCAAATTGGAGGTGGAAAGATGGAGTGAAAAAGATTTTGTGTGATCGGGGCCTGAACATGCAGGAGGGTGAAAGGAGGGCAAGGAATAGAGTGAATTGGAGCGATGTGGTATACCGGGGTTGACGTGCTGTCAGTGGATTGAATCGGGGCATGTGAAGCGTCTGGGGTAAACCATGGAAAGCTGTGTAGGTATGTATATTTGCGTGTGTGGACGTATGTATATACATGTGTATGGGGGTGGGTTGGGCCATTTCTTTCGTCTGTTTCCTTGCGTTACCTCGCAAACGCGGGAGACAGAAAAAAAAAAAAAAATTGTACATCTTCACTGGATCACGTAAATAAATACATTTTTTCATACTTAGGATTGGCCACAGTGATAAATAATGGGCGTTTCCTTAACTAGGAATGGTTGTCTTAACTCGTACAAATAAATCATCATTCTGTGTAGTTAGTATTTTTGTGTACCCTAAAAAAAATATATTTAGGGTTAATCATTCGAGACAAGACACAGCAAAATGTTAAGATGAATTATAAACACATTTCAAACCTACAACTAATTCAAATATTTAACTATAGATGTGGCAACATTATGATAACTTGAATTTATAAAAAACTCAGGCAAACTTGATGTCAGTAACATGAATTTTTCGATCATATTCAGAACTAATGTATCGATTCTGAGAGCTAAACTAGTCAAAGGCACCTTAAACCTTCAATATCAATCTAATTTGGCACTTTGGTAAAAGACTTAAAATCAGTCTCCTTTTTAATACAGTAATCCAGGCACATGACTTTAAAAGAAATAGTGAACACATGGCTAACCAAAATGAAGTCATGTCAAAAGTACTTTTAAAACTAGATTACTTCAGTTTCTAACATTTCATATGGTTTTCATCATAAAAAAATGAAAAAGGGAAATTTCTAAAATATTCAGAAAGAATAATTTTCAAGTTTGAAAAACTTGCACTTATAAAATTTTCTCAACCTGTACAGAGATAATGCTCTCTTACCAAATCATAATCAGCCCATATGCATGTTCTCACCATACAGTTATTGCTGCACATTTCTACAGGTTTCTCCATCATACATATATTCCCTCATTACCATTCACCTTTAATTTCGCCATGTACCTATCATCACTCACTTCATTACACTCAATTTCTCCATAACCTTTGCATGACAGCATTACATTCATTACTTAAATTGTAATTCTATAGACTCTAATAATCCATACTCATTTGTCCAAGAATCCAACCCTAATCCTGCAAATGAGAACACAACATTTCAAATCCTATAATTCTATTCAATATATAAAAGAATGATCTTTTTTTGTTTTAAAAAGTATATAACAACTGGCAAGTATCATTCAATAAAAACATCTTAGAGATATACCTCTTATTTCATCTAATCTGTTATTCAAAATCACTATCATAAAAAGTCAGGGAGCTTTAACAATACTGCAACATATATTGTGCTGTACGAAAGAAGCCCAAGACATTTAACTTTATACCCTCATACACGTAAGACTACTTCTTCATGTGCAATCACATAAGTCGACTTATATGATTAATACTGTCATTCAAAACTAAAATAATGTGTTTACTAGACATACAAAATGGACATATCAAGATACTACTATGGAATTTCTGAGAAACTACAAAAAATTATAATTTTTCATCAAAAGTATTATGCTATGCCATAATTACATTAGGGAAAATGATCACTTTTGTGCCTTTATAATAAGACTCTACTGCATATTGCTTTGACTCTCAAACAGGCAAAAACACCATTCATGTCAATTCCCCATATTTCCTAATAAATTCTATCATACTTTGCACCCTTGGTGGCTGTAATGGCTTCTTCAAGGTTATTGTCAAGCTTGTGATATCTCACTTTACGAGACAATCTGCGACCTCTGTTGCTGGGTGCTCGACCTTCAATAATCAGGGCAATAATCTGGTGGAAAAAAAAAAATTATAATACACTGGGGAATAAAAATTCATCTATCTGAGATGCAAACACCAACACACCAATGGGTCCTTCTGAGGCTTTTTGTGACAGTAAAAGTGATCAAATAAATAGTTTCATGTTTGATCATAATAACAAAGAAACAAATGGCTTACTGGGAAATACCTGTAAACTTATCATCTACTGCTAATCATGTACCTGTCAATTCATGGATTTGTCATGGCCATGCTCAAAACATATCTAAGATGTAGCTTTCAACCACTCTTACAGGTAAATTATTTCATATATCAACAATTCTACATTTATTCATTTATCATTATACTTTGTCGCTGTCTCCCTCGTTAGCAAGGTAGCACAAGAAAACAGACGAAAGAATGGCCCAACCAACCCACATACACATGTATATACAAACATGCCCACAAACGCACATATACATACCTATACATTTTAACGTTTATGGATGGGGTTGTTAGGGAGGTAAATGCAAGAGTCCTGGAAAGAGGGGCAAGTATGAAGTCTGTTGGGGATGAGAGAGCTTGGGAAGTGAGTCAGTTGTTGTTCGCTGATGATGCAGCGCTGGTGGCTGATTCATGTGAGAAAATGCAGAAGCTGGTGACTGAGTTTGGTAAAGTGTGTGGAAGAAGAAAGTTAAGAGTAAATGTGAATAAGAGCAAGGTTATTAGGTACAGTAGGGTTGAGGGTCAAGTCAATTGGGAGGTGAATTTGAATGGAGAAAAACTGGAGGAAGTGAAGTGTTTTAGATATCTGGGAGTGGATCTGTCAGCGGATGGAACCATGGAAGCGGAAGTGGATCATAGGGTGGGGGAGGGGGCGAAAATTTTGGGAGCCTTGAAAAATGTGTGGAAGTCGAGAACATTATCTCGGAAAGCAAAAATGGGTATGTTTGAAGGAATAGTGGTTCCAACAATGTTGTATGGTTGCGAGGCGTGGGCTATGGATAGAGTTGTGCGCAGGAGGATGGACGTGCTGGAAATGAGATGTTTGAGGAAAATGTGTGGTGTGAGGTGGTTTGATCGAGTAAGTAACGTAAGGGTAAGAGAGATGTGTGGAAATAAAAAGAGCGTGGTTGAGAGAGCAGAAGAGGGTGTTTTGAAATGGTTTGGGCACATGGAGAGAATGAGTGAGGAAAGATTGACCAAGAGGATATATGTGTCGGAGGTGGAGGGAACGAGGAGAAGAGGGAGACCAAATTGGAGGTGGAAAGATGGAGTGAAAAAGATTTTGTGTGATCGGGGCCTGAACATGCAGGAGGATGAAAGGAGGGCAAGGAATAGAGTGAATTGGAGCGATGTGGTATACAGGGGTTGACGTGCTGTCAGTGGATTGAGTCGGGGCATGTGAAGCGTCTGGGGTAAACCATGGAAAGCTGTGTAGGTATGTATATTTGCGTGTGTGGATGTGTGTATGTACATGTGTATGGGGGGGGGTTTGGGCCATTTCTTTCGTCTGTTTCCTTGCGCTACCTCGCAAACGCGGGAGACAGCGACAATAAAAAAAAAAAAAAAAAAAAAAAAAAAATACACAGACATATACACATGTATACATGCTCCCTTCATCCATTCCCACCGCCATCCCGCCACACATGAAATGGCACCCCCCTCCCCCCGTGTGTGCGCGAGGTAGCGCTCGGAAAAGACGAGGGCCACATTCGTTCACACTCAGTCTCTACCTGTCATGTGTAATGCACTGAAACTACAGCTCCCTTTCCACATCTAGGCCCCACAAAACTTTCCATGGTTTACCCCAGATGCTTCACATGCCCTGGTTCAATCCACTGATAGCAAGTTGACCCTGGTATACCACATCATTCCTATTCACTCTATTCCTTACAAGCCTTTCACCCTCCTGTATGTTCAGGCCCCAACTGCTCAAAATCTTTTTCACTCCATCCTTCAATCTCCAATTTGGTCTCCCACTTCTCGTTCCCTCCACCTCTGACACATATATCCTCTTTGTCAATCTTTCCTCACTCATTCTCTTTATGTGACCAAAACATTTCAATACACCCTCTTCTGCTCTCTCAACCACACTCTTTTTATTACCACACATCTCTCTTACTCTTTCATTACTTACACGATCAAACCACCTCACATCACATATTGTCCTCAAACATCTCATTTCCAACACATCCACCCTCCTCTGCACAACCCTATCTATAGCCCATTCCTCACAACCATATAACATTGTTGGAACCACTATTCCTTCAAACATAACCATTTTTGCTCTCTGAGATAATGTTCTCGCCTTCCACACATTCTTCAACGCTCCCAGAACCTTCGCCCCCTCCCCACCCTGTGACTCACTTCCGCTTCCATGGTTCCATCTGCTGCCAAATCCACTTCCCACATATCTAAAACACTTCACTTCCTCCAGTCCTTCTCCAGAAAGAATGCAGGGAGGAGTATGAAAGGAGGGTGACTGAAAGTTTAGATGGAAGTATGGTAAATGCAGGGATGCAATCACGTGTGAATGAGGTGTTTTAAATGTTTAGAGAAAGACAACTAAAAGTTGTAGAATTAGTAGCTGGATATAAGATCATGAGATATTGGAATAAAAAAGAAAATGCATGGTGGACAGACGATATTAGAAATGCTGCGGAAGAGAAGAAAAAGGCTTATAGTAGACTGCTCAAAAGGAATGTACAGGTGGAAGTTCAGCAAAAGAGGAGGGAAGAATAAAAGATTTAAAGGATTTGTAAGCAAAATGTTTAGAAGAGAACTGAGGAAAGCTAAAAATGAGTAGATGAAGATTTTGAAGGAAAGTTGAGTGAAAGATTTGGGAAATTAAATTGTACTAGATAGAGGCGAAAAAAGAAGAGGTGGATGTAAGAGTGGAAAGAGTAATCTGAGAAGTAAGGACTTGGGGAGTTGCTGTATCAAAAGGAGGAAGTGAAAGGAAGATGGACAGAATATTCTGTAGAAATGGTGAATGCAGGAGAAGGTGAGGCTTGGGCATAGAGGATGGAAGGAAAGGGTACCAATGCAAGGGCCTATAGCAAAATGGGAGGTGAAAAGGGCAATAATGAGGCTGAAGGCAGAAATGGCACCTGGAGTGGATGGGATTACTGGTGAAATGCTGAGGTAAGCAAAGGAAAGTGTGAGAGAGTGGATGAATCTGATATGTAATTTACTGTACTGGGGAAACAGAAGCTTATGCCTGAGGATTTGGTGAAAGCTTTTATTGTTACTTTATTCAAAAGAAAAAGTGCCAAGGATGAATGTAGCAATTGAGTGGGAATAAGTCTGTTATGTTACCCCTGGGGATAGGGGAGAAAGAATACTTCCCACGTATTCCCTGCGTGTCGTAGAAGGCGACTAAAAGGGGAGGGAGTGGGGGACTGGAATTCTTCCCCTCTCATTTTTAATTTTCCAAAAGAAGGAACAGAGAAGGGGGCCAAGTGAAGGTATTCCCTCAAAGGCTCAGTCCTCTGTTCTTAATGCTACCTTGCTGACGCGGGAAATGGCGAATAGTATGAAAAAAAAAGTCTGTTACGTATACGAGAAAAAGAATAAACAAGAATGTTGATTGATAGAGCAATAAAAGTGAATGAATGCATGATAAGTGAGGAGCCAGGAGTTTTAAGGAAAGGAGAAAGTGATAAGAGGGATGAAAGAAAAACTAGGGAAAGAGGGTGCTGAGATGGAGCGTGATGATGAGGTATGATGGCTAGTGGCAAGTCTGTTTGTAGATGATACGTGTTGTTTGCTAAGAGTCAGGAGTTGCAGAAGGTTGTAAGTGTTTTATGATGCGTGTAAGTGTAGGCAATTGAATGTAAATGCAATTAAAGGTAATGTAGTGGTGTATAAAAGGAAACAGAATGAAAGTAAATAATTTACAAAACCAGCAGAAGAAAGTGCATTACACTGCATTTTGGATGTTGGGGGAGAAAGGCTGGAGGACATCAGAGAATTAAAATATCTAGGATCAGTCTTGGGTAAAGTTGGTGATATGGAAGGAAAGGTAGGGAGAGAGCAGAAAGGATAAGAGAGACATTGGATCCCTTGATAAATTTATGGAAGGTAGAGGTGTAAGTATGGAAGTGATAACAGGATTATGGGGCAGCATAGTCCTCTCAACCCTGACCTATACAGCCAAAATAGGGACACAGAATGAGTCAAAGAGTCACGAATCCAGGCGGTAGAAATTATCTATTTGAGAAGAGCTTGTGGTGTGACTTGAAACAATGAAGACAGAAATCAGGGGGTGTATGAGAGAATGAGTACAGAATGGAAAAAGGTGAGAACAAAGGACGTAGGGGAGGGGAGGAATGGGATGTATTTAGGGAAGCAGTGATGGCTGGCGCAAAAGATGCTTGTGGCATGAGAAGCGTGGGAGGTGGGCAGATTAGAAAGGGTAGTGAGTGGTGGGATGAAGTAAGATTATTAGTGAAAGAGAAGAGAGAGGCATTTGGATGATTTTTGCAGGGAAATAAGGCAAATGAGTGGGAGATGTATAAATGAAAGAGGCAGGAGGTCAAGAAAAAGGTGCAAGAGGCAAAAAAGAGGGCAAATGAGAGTTGGGGTGAGAGAGTATCATTAAATTTTAGGAAGAATAAAATGATGTTTTGAAAGGAGGTAAATAAAGTGCATAAGACAAGGGAACAAATGGGAACTTCAGTGAAGGGGGCTAATGGGAAGGTGATAACAAATAGTGGTGATGTGAGAGGGAGATGGAGTGAGTATTTTGAAGGTTTGTTAAATGTGTTTCATGATAGAGTGGCAGATATAGAGTGTTTTGGTCGAGGTGGTGTGCAAAGTGAGAGGGTCAGGGAGAATGATTTGGTAAACAGAGAAGAGGTAGCTAAAGCTTTGCGGAAGATGAAAGCCGGCAAGGCAGCAGGTTTGGATGGTATTGCAGTGGAATTTATCAAAAAAGGGGGTGACTGTATTGTTGACTGGTTGGTGAGGTTATTTAATGTATGTATGACTCATGGTGAGGTGCCTGAGGATTGGCGGAATGCTTGCATAGTGCCACTGCACAAAGGCAAACGGGGATAACAGTGAATACTCAAATTACAGAGGTATAAGTTTGTTGAGTATTCCTGGGAAATTATATGGGAGGGTATTGATTCAGAAGGTGATGGCATGTACAGAGCATCAGATTGGGGAAGAGCAGTGTGGTTTCAGAAGTGATAGAGGATGTGTGGATCAGGTGTTTGCATTGAAGAATGTATGAGAGAAATACTTAGAAAAGCAAATGGATTTGTATGTAGCATTTATGGATCTGGAGAGGGAATATGATAGAGTTGATAGAGATGCTCTGTGGAAGGTACAAAGAATATATGGTGTGGGAGGCAAGTTGTTAGAAGCAGTGAAAAGTTTTTATCGAGGATGCAAGGCATGTGTACGTGTAGGAAGAGAGGAAAGTGATTGGTTCTCAGTGAATGTTGGTTTGCGGCAGGGGTGTGTGATGTCTCCATGGTTGTTCAATTTGTTTATGGACGGGGTTGTTAGGCAGGTGAATGCAAGAGTTTTGGAAAGAAGGGCAAGTATGAAGTCTGTTGTGGATGAGAGAGCTTGGGAAGTGAGTCAGTTGTTGTTCGCTGATGATACAGCGATGGTGGCTGATTCATGTGAGAAATTGCAGAAGCTGGTGACTGAGTTTGGTAAAGTGTGTGAAAGAAGAAATTTGAGAGTAAATGCGAATAAGAGCAAGGTTATCAGGTACAGTAGGGTTGAGGGACAAGTCAATTGGGAGGTAAGTTTGAATGAGAAAAACTGGAGGATATGAAGTGTTTTAGATATCTGGAAGTGGATTTGGCAGCAGAGAGAACCATGGAAGCAGAAGTGAATCATAGGGTGGGGGAGGGGGCAAAAGTTTTGGGAGCGTTGAAGAATGTGTGGAAGTCGGGAACATTATCTCGGAAAGCAAAAATGGGTATGTTTGAAGAAATAGTGGTTCCAACAATGTTATATGGTTGCGAGGCATGGGCTATAAATAGAGTTGTGTGGAGGAGGGTGGATGTGCTGGAAATGAGATGTTTGAGGACAATATGTGGTGTGAGGTCGTTTGATCAAGTAAGTAATAATAGGGTAAGAGAGATGTGTGGTAATAAAGAGTGTGGTTGAGAGAGCAGAAGAGAGTGTTTTGAAATGATTTGGTCACATGGAGAGAATGAGTGAGGAAAGACTGACCAAGAGGATATATGTGTCAGAGGTGGAGGGAACAAGGAGAAGTGGGAGACCAAATTGGAGGTGGAAAGATGGAGTGAAAATGATTTTGAGTGATCGGGGCCTGAACATGTAGGAGGGATAAAGGCGTGCAAGGAACAGAGCGAATTGGAACAATGTGGTATACCGGGGGTCGATGTGCTGTCAATGGACTGAACCAGGGCATGTGAAGCATCTGGGGTAAACCATGGAAAGTTCTGTGGGGCCCGGATGTGGAAAGGGAGCTGTGGTTTCAATGCATTATACATGACATGTGGAGACTGAGTATGAACGAATGAGGCCTTTGCTGTCTTTTCCTTGCGCTACCTTGTGCACATGCGGGGGGAAGGGGTTGTTATTTCATTTGGCGGGGTGGCGATGGAAATGAATAAAGTCAGCTAGTATGAATTATGCACATGTGTACGTATATATGTATATGTCTGTGTGTGTGTATACATTATATGTCGAGATGTATAGGTATGTATATTAGCGTGTGTGGACGTGTATGTATATACATGTGTATGTTTGTGGGTTGGGCCATTCTTTCGTTTGTTTCCTTGCGCTACCTCGCTAGCATGGGAGACAGCGACAAAGTAAATAAATATAATAAATATGAGAAATGCAAAAGGAATGAATTGTGGAGTAGATGAGTGGGTAAAATGTAATACACTGAGGTGGTATGGGCACATGGAAAGAATGCAAGATTCAGGGGTTTACAAGGAAAGTTTATGATAGTACAATTAAAGGGGTTGGTGTGAGAGGAAGACCACTTGTGACATAGGCAAATAGGGTGGAACACTGTAAGGAGAGAAATGGTGGAAGAATGCATGGAATGGTGTATGTGAGGGAGGCATGTAAGGAGAGGGATAAGCGGAGACTTTTGCCATGGCCACCCTTTGATGGGAGTTCCCAGAGGGAAAGGGTATCAGAGATATAGACAGACAGATAGACAGAGAGATAGAAAGATAGATATATAGATAGATAAAAGAATGGAAGAAATGTAATACTATTGAAGTGGTTCGGCAATAAAGAGAGAATGCTAGATGGGAAGTTTACAAGGAAAGTGTATGATAGTGCAATTAAAGGGGTAGGTGTGAGAGGTAGACCAATTAAAACATTGGGAAATAAGAGTGTTGGAATGCTGTCCAGAGAGAAATGGTGGAAGAATGCTTAGAATAGTGTGTGTGAGGAATGTGAGGTATGTGAACAAATGTGGCCTTTGTTGTCTTTTCCTAGCGCTACCTTGCGCTCATGCGGGAGAAGGGGTTGTCATTTCATGTGTGGCAGGGTGGCAATGGGAATGAATAAAGGCAGCAAGTATGAATTATGTACATGTGTATGTATGTATGTTTGTGTATGTATATATATGCATGCGTTGAAATGTGTCGGTACGTATATGTGCTTGTGTGGACGTGTATGTATATACATGTGTATGTGGGTGGGTTGGGCCATTCTTTCGTCTGTTTCCTTGCTCTACCTCGCTAACGCGGGAGACAGCGACAAAGTATAATAAATAAAATAAATATAAAACTATGAATGATTTATTATGATATAACCATGCCTCTGAATTAATTCTGGCCCATCAGTAACGAAACTGGACATTACACATTAAGTTCCTGAAAAATATTATTTCAGTTTTTTTTAGAAAAAACTAATTTCAATCACTATTAAGTAACAAAAATTCTAAAAGCCAAATATGGAAACCTCATGCTTTCCTTATGTTCAAAATATCTAATAATTTTATTTTTTTGACAGCAAAATTGCACTTTTAGGAAATCACATCAACTCTCTTGGAGTACTGAAGCTGATTATTGTATGGAATGTCTTTCAATGTATGCATAAATTCTCATAAATGACTGTTCATGGCATGAAGATGTACTTACACCCAACTCTATTTTCTATCAAGCACATGAATACTTAATGTCTTACTCTTTGTTTATTGTGGAAGATGAGGTAGAATATAATGGCAGTAACCATGATAGTAAGGAAGTAAGCGAAGAAGTGCGAGTCCTCATCGTCACTGAACTTTCCCCCATTGTCGATAATAGTTTTCTCACCAAAATCTGTTGGTCAAACTTTCATTAGGACTCATATAATCATGTAATATGCAAAGTCACATAATAAACATGTCATTCATAACTTGTTTATCCAAATCTACAATAAGAAAACAAAAATACTTGGATACAGCGAATTTCATGGCATATTTTGTATCGATTACAAATACAAATATCAGGCATGATAACCCAAGAGACATTGTTCTAGAAAACAAAATTTTTTAGAATACTTTTTTGGACCAAAAGGAACTTTCTGACAATATTCACATTAAGACTTAACAAGGTCTTAGAAAAATGAAGCTACACATCACCTTTGTTAGCTTCCATTGCCTGCTTTTACCAAGTACAGTCTTCTCTACCTGCTTCATCTTTCTTATTTAAAGGAATTTACCATAACATCACTCTTACTTAAATTTAGGCATCTTCCTTTTTAACAAAACTACACAAACATTTTAATTGTAATAAGACCATCCAGACATGAAAAATTCATTATAACTAATGTGGCTCTTTGAAATCTGTGGGGCTTAACTAAGTAACCAAATCCCTGGAATATAACTGGTGACATGTCATCCTAATTCAAAGGCAATAATGAGAGAAGCCTATCGACAAATAATCCTCCCTTAGGAGCCCCTTCTATCTTCTAAGGGGCACCTGCAGCATACAGGAAGCCAATCACAGCCACCAGACAGGACTGTACATCATATGTGCATTGAAGCGTTTATGTTTATTTGGGGTTATTTGGGAGAGCGGAGGGCAATTCAGTATTAAACGTTCAGTATCTTCATTGTGATAGTTGCATCATAGGCATGAAGGGTTCTAAGAATGATGAATCATTGCTAGTAGTGTTGTCGGGAAGAATGATGTTTTGAGCACAGATAAGAAAGTGTCATTCGTATATGTCTGGCAAGTGTACTTTCATAAGGGGGTATATTAGATGGGGTGGCATTCCACAATGAGTTGAAAAGGTGAAAGTTTAATGGTTGCTAGGTCATTTCAGTGCATATAGTATGTCATGTCATTTCAATGCATATATTTACTTAGAGCAATGTTTCCTGGGGGTGCAGGGATCTGTGAGTAGAGGTTGTAGAAGGGTGAAGTTGGGGTGAATATTTTTTTTTTCTACTTGGGATTGGTGGTTAGTTATGGAGTTTGGATGGGAATGGACTAGTGCCCTTGAAAAGAACTGAGCACCAGGCATAGTGAAGTCAGACTATACTGGGAGGATGCATGATTCACTGTGCGGGCATCAAGCGTTTATAGTTGCTAGGCAACCACTGATTGGTCTGATAGCTTTGTTTTGTGTGGTTTGCAGCTTTGTTATATCTGCTTTTGACATGGAAGATGACCAGGCAGGTGAGGCACAGTTTTGGGTTAAGTGGATGAATTGTTTGTAGAGGATAGTAAGGAATTCATATTTTTCTAAATGTTCTTAGGGTATAAAATTTGTTTGCTGTAGTTGCAATGATGATTGTGGTGGGGGAAATGAATGTCACAATTGTGTCATATGTGATGCCCAAAATAATCGGAGTTATGTTGAGTGGGAGCGACTGGCCATTTTCACTGTACTCACAAACAGAAAAATAATCAAAATGTTGTCATCAAAAAGTACTAATGTGTATGTTTTCTGTTAGAATAGGATGCTGCGTGAGGCAGGGGGTAACCATTTTATTTCTGTTTGGGAGTCGTGGTGTGATACAGAGTTGTTTAGATGTGAGGGATCCAATGCTGGTGCTGCTGCAAAAAAAAATGAGTGCTGAGCAAGTTAAAGTGGGATTACCTTGAAAGGACCTTTGTTTCACTGTATAGTTCTTGAGGATTTGCATCTTTTGTTATACCTGTTTTTGGGAGGGATGATAAACAGGCAAATGAGCCACAGGTAGCATAGGAACAGATGAAATGTATGTGAAGGATGCTCAGGGAATAGTTTACTTGTCCAAATCTGGTGCGAGTTAGTGTTCTGAGGCCATTTAGTTTGTGCACTGCTTTTGTGTTGATTGGCAGATAAGTGATGCCTAGAATATCTATTATTTTGTTCAGTGGAACTGTCCATTCATTGAGACCAGAGGATGTGACCTGGATCCATGTCAACCTGGGGTTAAAAGAGTGCTTGAAGAGTTCTGGGGAGATGAAGACATTCTGTTATGGGTGACCCACAATTCTAATTGTCTAAAGTAGTCTGGGATGCTTGCTGTTGTTATTGTGGTGTCAGGGTGTTGTGATTGTGAGGTAGCCTTCAAAGGAAGTGACCTTCATGCTGTGGTCTGCTGGAGGTCATGTGGGAAGAGACTGAAGAGGGCTGGAGAGAGGAATGCTCCTTTGGGAACTCCACTCTAGAGTTTACATGTTTTATGAAACCACTATGAGTTACTATCATGGTGGCTGGCTATAAAACTGGCCACCCATGTTTTGTTACTGCTATGTCAAGTATGTTTTGTGTGAAGATGTGCTGGGGGTAGTGTCAAATGCTCTGATGATAACTACTGCCACTAGTACTGCAGATGAGTGGGGCTGTGGTTTGGTGAAGCCACAGGGGTCAGTCCTAGGCCCAATTCTTTTTTTTTTTTTTTTTTTTATTGCTTTGTCGCTGTCTCCCGCGTTTGCGAGGTAGCGCAAGGAAACAGACGAAAGAAATGGCCCAACCCACCCCCATACACATGCCTTGATTCAATCCACTGACAGCAATTCAACCCCGGTATACCACATCGCTCCAATTCACTCTATTCTTTGCCCTCCTTTCACCCTCCTGCATGTTCAGGCCCCGATCACACAAAATCATTTTCACTCCATCTTTCCACCTCCAATTTGGTCTCCCTCTTCTCCTCGTTCCCTCCACCTCCGACACATATATCCTCTTGGTCAATCTTTCCTCACTCATTCTCTCCATGTGACCAAACCATTTCAAAACACCCTCTTCTGCTCTCTCAACCACGCTCTTTTTATTTCCACACATCTCTCTTACCCTTACGTTACTTACTCGATCGAACCACCTCACACCACACATTGTCCTCAAACATCTCATTTCCAGCACATCCATCCTCCTGCGCACAACTCTATCCATAGTCCACGCCTCGCAACCATACAACATTGTTGGAACCACTATTCCTTCAAACATACCCATTTTTGCTTTCCGAGATACTGTTCTCGACTTCCACACATTCTTCAAGGCTCCCAGAATTTTCGCCCCCTCCCCCACCCTATGATCCACTTCCGCTTCCATGGTTCCATCTGCTGCCAGATCCACTCCCAGATATCTAAAACACTTCACTTCCTCCAGTTTTTCTCCATTCAAACTCACCTCCCAATTGAATTGACCCTCAACCCTACTGTACCTAATAACCTTTACTCTTAACATTTACTCTTAACTTTCTTCTTTCACACACTTTACCAAACTCAGTCACCAGCTTCTGCAGTTTCTCACATGAATCAGCCACCAGCGCTGTATCATCAGCGAACAACAACTGACTCACTTCCCAAGCTCTCTCATCCCCAACAGACTTCATACTTGCCCCTCTTTCCAAAACTCTTGCATTCACCTCCCTAACAACCCCATCCATAAACAAATTAAACAACCATGGAGACATCACACACCCCTGCCGCAAACCTACATTCACTGAGAACCAATCACTTTCCTCTCTTCCTATACGTACACATGCCTTACATCTCGATAAAAACTTTTCACTGCTTCTAACAACTTGCCTCCCACACCATATATTCTTAATACCTTCCACAGAGCATCTCTATCAACTCTATCATATGCCTTCTCCAGATCCATAAATGCTACATACAAATCCATTTGCTTTTCTAAGTATTTCTCACATACATTCTTCAAAGCAAACACCTGATCCACACATCCTCTACCACTTCTGAAACCACACTGCTCTTCCCCAATCTGATGCTCTGTACATGCCTTCACCCTCTCAATCAATACCCTCCCATATAATCTGCCAGGAATACTCAACAAACTTATACCTCTGTAATTTGAGCACTCACTCTTATCCCCTTTGCCTTTGTACAATGGCACTATGCACGCATTCCGCCAATCCTCAGGCACCTCACCATGAGTCATACATACATTAAATAACCTTACCAACCAGTCAACAATACAGTCACCCCTCTTTTTTAATAAATTCCACTGCAATACCATCCAAACCTGCTGCCTTGCCGGCTTTCATCTTCCGCAAAGCTTTTACTACCTCTTCTCTGTTTACCAAATCATTTTCCCTAACCCTCGCACTTTGCACACCACCTCGACCAAAACACCCTATATCTGCCACTCTATCATCAATCACATTCAACAAACCTTCAAAATACTCACTCCATCTCCTTCTCACATCACCACTACTTGTTATCACCTCCCCATTTGCGCCCTTCACTGAAGTTCCCATTTGCTCCCTTGTCTTACGCACTTTATTTACCTCCTTCCAGAACATCTTTTTATTCTCCCTAAAATTTAATGATACTCTCTCACCCCAACTCTCATTTGCCCTTTTTTTCACCTCTTGCACCTTTCTCTTGACCTCCTGTCTCTTTCTTTTATACGTCTCCCACTCAATTTCATTTTTTCCCTGCAAATGCCTCTCTCTTCTCTTTCACTAATACTCTTACTTCTTCATCCCACCACTCACTACCCTTTCTAATCAACTCACCTCCCACTCTTCTCATGCCACAAGCATCTTTTGCGCAATCCATAATATACATTAATGACCTAGAATTTGGTCTCATATCTAAGATCTCTAAATCTGCCGACGATATTAAACTAGGAAAGAGATAGGGCTGTACACAAGTGGGACTGTGAAATGATTCAAAGAGATCTTAACTTCCCAGCAGAGTGGTCAAACAGATGGCAAATGAAGTTTAATGAAGACAAGCGTAAAGTTATGCACTTTGGAGACAAGAATATTTGTTATGACTACGAACTATTCGGAAACTCTTTAACTAAAGTGAATGAAGAAAAGGACCTCTGAGGTGTCATTAGCAATTACCTAAAGTACACTAAACAGTGTCAAACAGAAGGTAAACAAAGGCAACCAAATGTTAGGTTTCATAGCCAGGAACATAGATTACAAGACATGAGAAACAATTTACACATTTTATAATTCTCTAATAAGACCACACCTTGAATATGCTGTCCAGTTTTGGTTCCCAGACTATAAGAAAGATGAGGAAAAATTACAGCAAGTACAATGATGCATGACAAACTTGATCCCACCCCTTAGGTAATCTGGCATATGAAGAGGCTAAAATGATTGGATCTCTTATCCCTTGAAAAACTTAGACTTCGTGGTGACTTAATTAAGTGTTCAAAATTCTGAACAGGTTCGATAGCAAATTCGATAACATAAATCACAAACATCTTTTTGAAATACATGAAAATACGGTTATCAGGACAAATGGAAAAAACACAAAGCTAAAAGATGTAGTTCAAACGTGGGGAAAAAGCCTCTTTTCCTGTGTGTTGAGCACTGGAATGAGTTACCGTCAGATGTAGTGAATGCTAAGACTATATATACCTTTAAAAGTTGTTTATACAAATATTTTATATTCGTGTATACTTTGAGAAAAATGCCAGACACACTGTATATACAACAGCGGTAACGGGGACAGTGGGAGGCTAATGTGTAGTAGCAGGGAGTTGGTGATAGCTTAAAAACTGCTGAGCTGAATTACATTTTCTTGTCAATTTTATTTTTTTAACCATACAACCCAGTTGTGGGCCAATCAAGCCTCCTGTTATCTGTCTTTCTCATGTAAATCTCATGTGAAGATGTGTGTGAGGTCAGTGTGTAGTATGGTGGAGTGGCTGGTTATCAAGCAGTGGTTTGCAGAGCTAGGGCTGAGACCTAAATGAGGGTTGCAAGGATGTTCCTGAGGGTTGTGTTAAATTTTTTTTTTGGGGGGGGGAAATTATTTTTGGCAAAAATTATAAAAATACTACAATTATAATTACATAATGAAACTGGAGAATTATGAGGATTAACAGGAATACTGCAAAAGCAAAAGGGGTGAGAATAAAGTCTACATTTATACCAAACACATGTTTGAGTTAGGGGCTCATCTAATACTCATACCAGTACCACCATGTCTCTCAGCATGAACATGAAGCCTGATGCTCACCCCTCAGTACAAATGTTGCCACATACGAGGATTCAGGACTAGAAAACAGATGAGTTGGCTGTGGGTGACTGCCACAACCACGATTTGAACTGTATATGGCTCGTGGATGCATCAAGGTCAGGAATGCTAACCACTACACCATGTTTGAGTAACACTGGTCTGAAGCCATGTTGTGTAAGTGAGATTAAAATGTTTTGTTTGACTCTGTTCTGGATCAATTTTTCAGAGTTTGGATAGTGAAGACAGAAGTCATATAAGGCGGTAGGATGATGGGAAATTGCATGGTTTGGAGGGTTTTAAAGCTGGTATTAGGAAAGCAAATTTCCAAACTTTAAAGATTTTATTGTGTAGTCAGGAGTGGTTGAAGATATCTGTATGTACTAAGATTGCAAATGGGCCCAAGTGTTTTACATGAAAGTTTGATATGCTGACAAGGCCTGATGCAGTTGAGTTCTTTACATTCTAATTCCATACCTATGAAGCAACAATTGTAAAATGCCTCTTGTTTCTGTTCTCAATCAAGCTCACTGAAGACTGAGATCACACCCACTGCAGATCAATATTAAGTTTAAAATAAGTGTCAAGTACATCTAAGTATCTTTACTTTTAACCTCAAGTGGTGATATGGATGAGTTCCCTTAAGTAACTAAAATAGGCATAACTTCCTATGATAATTTTCTGACATAGCAACTTTTCTCATACATCATGAAAATTTCCACTTGAGTGGAAATTTTGACTTAAATGAAATATACAATAGTTCAAAATAATTACTGGTATGTTGTATATGATGTAGTTCTATTGCATATATTCTATTTTGATTTATATAGAAGTCCAAATTTCTAAACATAGTTCAAAATAATTACTAGTATGTTGTATATGATGTAGTTCTATTGCATATATTCTATTTTGATTTATATAGAAGTCCAAATTTCTAAACATATCTCATTTGTTTTGTGTACTTTTATACCATGTGGGTTCATCTTGTTTACTTTTATACCAAGTGGGTTCATCTCTGAGGCAGGCATGATTTTACCGTGGCCTTCACAGCATTCATTCTAGGGAGGAAACATCAGTCTAAAGAATGCCTTATTGAGTAAATACAGTACCATCGTTTACTGGACATTGGAGATCCCATGTTCACAACAAAATCAAAGAAGAGGATGTCAAAGAGTACGATATTCCCCATTTGTTTTACTCAAGTGTGACACAGCAAGAGGGAGGAAACTGATGGAAATAAGGAAACTGGTGCAAGAAATGCTATTGTGATTCCACCTCAAAGGAAATGGAGGTGCAAAGGGAGAAAAATGTGAAGAAGCAGTAATTAACAAAATAGGTTTACTGGGAAAAGTAAAGTACAACTAGCTCAAACTACAAAACTAATAAAGAATGTGGGACAAGAAAATGAAGCATCTGAGGCAAAAGTGAAACAAAAAAGAACCTATACTTTCTCTATCACATGAATGGACTGTTTTAAGGATGCAACAATCAAAGAGTGAAGTTGTAATGACAATGTTAGCAAAGAACATGAACTATTCAGGGAAGAAATAAGATTAAAAGAAAAACTGTTCCTTCAATAACCCTAAGCTTTTCCCACAAAGCAGGCCTGATAGATTTCCTGATAACTGGTGATTTTCAATCTGTAAAATCATAACTATTATATTACTGTAAAATACTGCTATTCAGTAAATCACTCTGTGTCATCCCTTACCTTCTTTTCCCCCTAGAAGATCCACTTTGTCATAATTTTCATCACTAGCAGGAACTTCATTCATTTCTGAGGACTGACTACCTGTTTCTCCAGTATTTATCTCATCCATGACTTGAAATGGTGATTCTACAGATCCCTCATTGTTCACTTTTGCTGCAACTGTTGTTGTGCTGGTGGAAGTGGAGGTTATATTCTTTGAAAGTTCTGTGTGTTTAACCTCACTGTGACTAGTTGGATTTGGTGGTGGTGTAACAATGGAATCAGATCTTGATGACTCTGGTGCACTTGAAACTTTAGAGTCCAAGACCACTTTACTTGTATTTCTAAGACTGTTTTCCGAAGTACTATTGGAAGTCTGTGCACCCTTATTCCTGAATGACTGTCTAACGTTATTCTCTTCCTCTTCCTGATTATCACTTTCATCACTTTGGCCATCTGTAATATTAGGTACAGAATCCTTATCATGAAAGTTATCAATTTCCATATCATGACTAGCAACAGGAACAGTTCCCTCATTATTTGATTCTTTTATCTCCCTTGAAGAATTACTAACTTCATTTTCTTTAATCACATCATCTTTGCCTACAGAAGTAGCAGAAGATTCTGTTTTACTGCCTCTAAGGGTATCATTTAAATGTACTGGAGAGTTGGATTCACTCTCATGTGGCTTTTCAAATTTCTCACTGGAATTTGTGAGCTTCCTGGATTCAGTGACATTTTCATTTCCAGTGAAATCTATTTGTTCCTTCTCTGGAACACTTCCCTCCCCAGTAACATCCACTGAATCTACACTATCATTCTCTGTGCTTGGAAGTACAGAAGAGATTTCCATTTTCGTGGTAGAAACTGTAACTGCTGATAAAACACCAGGATCTACTATCCAGCCCAACATGATCAGGATCAACATCTGTTGCCACATCTTGAATGAGTGTGATGTTTGTCTGGAAGAATGATTAAAATTCTATCACACATTGAAATTAAATACACTTTTGCATATATAACTTAGTAAATTTATCAATTTATTCTACTCAGTGGGCTAGCTGTGGACTAGCTAAGGAATAATCACATCCAATCAGCTTTGATAACAAACCACCTGACAATAATCAACAGCTCTCTTTTAAACACACATTCCCATACACAGACTTACAATAATATCTTACGTTACCTTGTAATTGTAGCCCCTCCTATCTAATTCAGTCCTTGTATATATCATCTCCCAACACATATACAAAATCAATTCACACATATTTCTGAAGTCTTCTTTTATAATTCCTCTATTTGGCCATACCTCTTAACACAGTATCCCACTGCTTAATCATTTATGACATTCAAAATTCAAAGTTTCTCTTGAATTCTGGCCTTTACTCCATCCCCTTTACGGAACCAAAGTCCTCAAAAAATTTTGCACATGCACCCAATCACATTCTACTACTGAATGTATATCTTTCAAATATGAGAGAAAAGCACATCCAAAATTACATGGCACCTCAAATTCATAAGTCAGTGCCACACTGGTAAAAACACACACTACTATATTCTTATGATTAGATATATATGTTCTGAAGCATGAAAACCCATTTCTCAAGCAGTGGCACAGCTCTATCAGCATGAGAAAGCGAATTTGATTTAAAGGAGATCAAAACATTGTTTTATCTCCAGTATGGGGTGTATCCAGCATACATTTACTCTCCTAACTACTATAATACCTGTGAGGCTGGCTAATGCTCATTCATAGAGACTCACCACCATACAGCAACTTACCCAGCTCCATAATATAATTTGCATGGATAAGACGGTGGTGCGTTTTAGCCATAAATTCACATCAGTCACTACTAACTGAATTCTGTCTCACGCTTATTATTATTATTATTATTATCATATTTCATTTATCTATTATACTTAATCGCTGTTACCCACATTAGCGAGGTAACGCAAGGAAACAGATGAAGATTGGCCCAACCCATCCACATACACATATATATACATAAACGCCCATACATGCACATATACATACATATAATTTCAATGTATACATACACAGACATGTACATATATACACACGTACATATTCATACTTGCTGCCTTCATCCATTCCCGTCACCACCCCACCACACATGAAATAGCAACCCCCACTCCCCCTCCAGCAAGGTAGCATCAGAATAAGACAAAAAATGGCCACATTCATTCACACTGTCTCTACCTGTCATGTGTAATGCATCGAAACCACAGCTCCCTTTCCACATCCAGGTCCAACACACCTTTCCATGGTTTACTCCAGACACTTCACATGCCCTGGTTCAATCCAATGACAGCATGTTGACCCCGGTATACCACACATTCCAGTTCACTCTATTCCTTGCATGCCTTTCACCCTCCTTTATGTTCAGGACCTGATCACTCAAAATCTTTTTCACTCGATCCTTCCACCTCCAATTTGGTCTCCTGCTTCTCCTTCTTCCCTCCACCTCTGACACATATATCTTTTTGTCAGTCTTTCCTCACTCATTCTTTCCATGTGTCCAAACCATTTCAATACCCTCTTCTGCTCTCTCAACCACACTCTACTTATTACCACACATCTCTGTTACCCTTTCATTACTTACTCGATCAAACCACCTCACACCACATACTGCCCTCAAACATTCATTTCCAACACATCCACCCTCCTCCGCACAATCCTATCCACAGCCCATGCCTTGCAATCATAGAACATTGTTGGAACCACTATTCCTTCAAACATACCCATTTTTGCTATCCAAGATAATGTTCTCACCTTCCACACATTCTTCAATGCCCTAGAACCTTTGCACACTCCCCCATCCAGTAAATCACATTCACTTCCATGGTTCTATCCACCGCTAAGTCCACTCCCAGATATCTAAAACATTTCACTTACTCCAGTTTTTCTCCATTCAAACTTAACTCCAAATTAGCTTGTCCCTCAACCCTACTGAATCTCGCTCTTATTCACATTCACTCTCAACTTTCTTCTTTCACACACTTTACCAAACTCAGTCACCAACTAATGCAGTTTCTCACCCGAATCAGCCACCAGCGCTGTATCATCAGCGAATAACAACTGACTCACTTCCCAAGCCCTCTCATTCATAACAGTCTGCATACTTGCCCATCTCTCCAAAACTCTTGCTTTCATCTCCCTAACCAACCCATCCATAAACAAATTAAACAACCATGGAGACATCACACACCCCTGCCACAAAATGACATTTGCTAGGAACCAATCACTTTCCTCCCCTCCTACTCGTACACATGCCTTACATCCTTGGTAAAAACTTTTAAATGCTTCTAGCAACTTACCCCACTCTTAAGACCTTCCATAGAGCATCTCAATCAACCATATCATATGCCTTCTCCAGATCCATAAATGCTACATACAAATCCATTTGTTTTTCTACGTATTCTGAAACACATTCTTCAAAGCAAACACCTAATCCACACATCCACCCTCTATCACACTGCTCTTCCCCAGTCTTATGCTCTGTACATGCGTTTGCCCTCTCAATCAATACCCTCCCATATAATTTCCCAGGAATACTCAAGAAACTCATGCCTCTGTAATTTGAACACTCACCTTTATCCCCTTTCTTTTGCACAATGGCAATATGCATGCATTCCGCCAATCCTCAGGCACTTCACCATGCTCCATACATACACTGAATATCCCTACCAACCAATCAACAACACAGTCACCCCTTTTCTTAATAAATTCCACAGCAACACCATCCAAACCTGCTACCTTGCCAGCTTTCATCTTCCGCAAAGCCTTCGTTACCTCTTCTCTGCTTACCAAACCATTCTCCCTAAACCTCTCTCTTCACACACCACAACCAAAACACCCTATATTTGCCACTCTATCATCAAACACATTCAACAAACCTTCAAAATACTCACTCCATCTCCTCACTTCATCATTAGTTATCATTACCTCCCCATTTGCCCCCTTCACCGAAGTTCCCATTTATTCTCGTCATACACACGTTATTTACCTCCTTCCAAAACATCTTTTTATTCTCCAAAAAATTTAAAAGATACTCTCACCCCAACACTCATATGCCCTCTTTTTCACTTCTTGCACCTTTCTCTTGACCTTCTGCCACTTTCTTTTATACATCTCCCAGTCATTTGCACTACTTCTCTGCAAAAATCGTCCAAACGCCTCTCTCTTCTCTTTCACCAACAATCTTACTTCTTCATCCCACCACTCACTACCCTTTCTAATCTGCCCACCTCCCACCTTTCTCATGCCACATGCATCTTTTGCGCAAGCCATCACTGCTTCCCTAAATACATCCCATTCTTCCCCCACTCCCCTTATGTGCTCTCACCTTCTGCCAGTCTCCCCTGGTACTTCCTCACACAAGTCTCCCTTCCAAGCTCACTTACACTCACCACTTTATTCTCCTCAACATTCTCTCTTCTATTCTGAAAACCTCTACAAATCTTCACCTTCGCATCCACAAGATAGTGATCAGACATCCCACCACCTGCCCCTATCAGCACATCAACATCCAAAAGTCTCTCTTTTACATGCCATTTCAATCAACATGTAATTCAGTAATGCTCTCTAAACATCTCACATACATATGTATATTTATGTATATCTCTTTTCAAACCAGGTATTCCCAATCACCAGTCCTTTTTCAGCAAACATATCCACAAGCTCTTCACCATTTCCATTAAAACATATTTTTATTATTATCATCATTATTTTTACCATTATCATCATTATGGAGAGAATGAGTAAGGAAAGATTGACAAAGAGGATATATGTGTCAATGGTGGAAGGAACAAGAAGAGGGAGAACAAATTGAAGTTGGAAGGGTGGAGTGGAAAAGATTTTGAGCAATCGGGGCCTGAACATACAGGAGGGGAAGAAGTGTGTAAGGAACAGAGTGAACTGGAAGGATGTGGTATAGCGAGATTGACGTGCTGTCAATGGACTGAACAAGGGCATAAGAAATGTCTGGAGTAAACCATGGATAAGTCTGTGGGGCCTGGATGTGGATAGGGAGCTGTGGTTTTGGTGCATTACACAACAGCTGGAAACTGAGTGAACAAATGTGGCCTCTTTTGTCTGTTTTCCTGGCGCTACCATGCTGAAGCAAGGGGTAGCAATGCTGTTTCCTGTGGGCAGGGTGGCGCCAGAAATGGATGAAGGCAAGCAGGTATGAACTGTACATGCGTAAATATGTCTGTGTATATATTGTTATGTATATGTGCATGTATGGGCATTTATGCATATATATGTGCATAATAGTGGATGGGCCATCCTTCGTCTGTTTCCAGGCGCTACCTTGCTGAAGCGGAAAATAGCATTTAAGTATAAAGATAGGTACTATGTTTGAGGAAAGGAAACTAGATGTTTTGGCTCTGAGTGAATCGAAGCTCAAGGGTAAAGGGGAAGAGTGGTTTGGGAATGTTTTGGGAGTAAAGTCAGGGGTTGGTGAGAGGACAAGAGCAAAGGAAGGAGTAGCACTACAGCTGAAACAGAGTTGTGCGAGTGTGTGATAGAGTGTAAGAAAGTAAACTTTAGATTGATATGGGTAAAACTGAAAGTGGATAGAGAGAGATGGGTGAATACTGGTGCCTATGCACCTAGTCATGAGAAGAGAGATCATGAGAGGCAAGTCTTTTAAGAGCAACTGAGTGAGTGTGTTAGCAGTTTTGATGCAGCACACCAGGTTATAGTGATGGGTGATTTGAATGCAAAGGTGAGTAATGTGGCAGTTGAGGGAATAATTAGCGGACATTGGTTGTTCAGTGTTGTAAATGGAAATGGTGAAGAGCTTGTAGATTTGTGTGGTGAAAAAGGACTAGTGATTGGAACAACCTGGTTTAAAAAGAGATATACATAAGTATATGTATGTGAGTAGGATACATGGCCAGAGAGCATTATTGGATTACATGTTAATTGATAGGCACGTGAAACAGAGACTTTTGCATGTTAATGTACTGAGAGTTGTAACTGGAGGGATGTCTGGTCATAATCTTGTGGAGGCAAAGGTGAAGATTTGTAGAGGTTTTCAGAAAAGAAGAGAGAATGCTGGGGTGAAGAAAAT
Organism: Panulirus ornatus; assembly: GCF_036320965.1. NCBI lineage: Eukaryota > Metazoa > Arthropoda > Malacostraca > Decapoda > Palinuridae > Panulirus > Panulirus ornatus. The sequence continues at coordinate 17,523,217 of NC_092235.1, forward strand.
GGTGAGAGTAAGTGAGCTTGGGAAGGAGATTTGTCCGAGGAAGTACCAGGAGAGACTGAGTGCAGATTGGAAAAAGGTGAGAGCAAAGGACGTAAGGGGAGTGGGGGAGGAATGGGATGTATTTAGGGAAGCAGTGATGGCTTGCGCAAAAGATGCTTGTGGCATGAGAAGCATGGGAGGTGGGCAGATTAGAAAGGGTAGTGAGTGGTGAGTGGAGGGATAAAGAAGTAAGATTATTAGTGAAAGAGGAAAGAGAGGCATTTGGACAATTTTTGCAGGGAAATAATGCAAATGACAGGGAGATGCAGAAAAAAAAAAGTAGCAGGAGGTCAAGAGAAAGGTGCAAGAGGTGAAAAAAAGGGCAAATGAGAGTTGGGGTGAGAGAGTATCATTAAATTTTGGGGAGAATAAAAAGATGTTTAGGAAGGAGGTAAATAAAGTGCGTAAGACAAGAGAATGAATTGGAATATTGGTGAAGGGGGATAATGGGGAGGTAATAACAAGTAGTGGTGATGTGAGAAGGAGATGGAGGGAGTATTTTGAAGGTTTGTTGAATGCATTTGATGATATAGTGGCAGATATAGGGTGCTTTGGTCAAGGTGGTGTGTAAAGTGAGAGGATTAGGGAGAATGATTTGGTAAAGAGAGAAGAGGTAGTGAAAGCTTTGCGGAAGATGAAAGCTGGCAAGGCGGCAGGTTTGGATGGTACTGCAGTGGAATTTATTAAAAAAAAGGGAGTGACTGTGTTGTTGAGTGGTTGGTGAGGCTATTCAATGTATGTATGGCTCATGGTGAAGAGCCTGGCGGAATTCTTGCATAATGCCAATGTTCAAAGGCAAAGGGATAAAGTTGAGTGTTCAAATTACAGAAGCATAAGTTTGTTGAGTATTCCTGGGAAATCATATGGGAGGGTATTGATTGAGAGGGTGAAGGCATGTACAGAGCATCAGATTGGGGAAGAGCAGTGTGGTTTCAGAAGTGGTAGAGGATGTGTGGATCAGGTGTTTGCTTTTAAGAATGTATGTCAGAAATACTTAGAAAGACAAATGGATTTGTATGTAGCATTTATGGATCTGGAGAAGGCATATGATAAGAGTTGATTGAGATGCTCTGTCAAAGGTATTAAGAGTATATAGTGTGGGAGGCAAGTTGCTAGAACCAATTGAAAGTTTTTATCAAGGATGTAAGGCATGTGTACGAGTAGGAAGAGAGGAAAGTGGGTGGTTCCCAGTGAATGTCAGTTTGCGGTAGGGGTGCTTGATGTCTCCATGGCTGTTTAATTTGTTTATGGATGGGGCTGTTAGGGAGGTGAATGCAAGAATTTTGGAGAGAGGGGCAAGTATGCAGTCTGTTGTGGATGAGAGGGCTAGGGAAGTGAGTCAGTTGTTGTTTGCTGATGATACAGCCCTAGTGGCTGATTCAGGTGAGAAACTGCAGAAGCTGGTGACTGAGTTTAGTAAAGTGTGTGTGAAAGAAGAATGCTGAGAGTAAATGTGAATAAGAGCAAGGTTATTAGGTACAGTACGGTATGGGGACAAGTCATTTGGGAGGTAAATTTGAATGGAGAAAAACTGGAGGAAGTGAAGTGTTTTAGATATCTGGGAGTGGATTTGGCAGCAGATGGAACCATGGAAGTGGAAGTGAGTCAAAGGGTGGGGGAGGGGGTGAAGGTTCTGGGAGTGTTGAAGAATGTGTGGAAGGTGAGAAAATTACCTCGAAAGGCAAAAATGGGTATGTTTGAAGGAACAGTGGTTCCAATGTTATATGGTTGCAAGGCATGGGCTATAGATAGGGTTGTGCGGAGGAGGGTGGATGTGTTGGAAATGAGATGTTTAAGGACAATATGTTGTATGATGTGGTTTGATCAATTAATGAAAGGGTAAGAGGGATGTGTGGTAATAAAAAAAGTGTGGTTGAGAAAGCAGAAGAGGGTGTAATGAAATGGTTTGGTCACATAAAGAGAATGAGTGAGGAAAGATTGACAAAGGTGATATATATGTGTCAGAGGAGGAGGGAATGAGGAGAAGTGGGAAACCAAATTAGAGGTGGAAGGATGGAGTGAAAAAGATATTGAGTGACTGTGGCCTAAACATGCAGGAGGGTGAAAGGCGTGCACGGAATATAGTGAATTGGAATGATGTGGTTTACCAGGGTTGAAGTGCTGTCAATGGATTGAACCAGGGCATGTGAAGTGTCTGTGGTAAACCATGGAAAGTTTTGTGGGGGCCGGATGTGGAAAGAGAGCTGTGGTTTTGGTGCATTACACATGACAGCTAGAGACTGAGTGTGAACGAATGTTTCCTTTGTTGTCTTTTCCTAGCACTACCTCGCGCACGTAAGGGGGGAGGGGGTGTCATTTCACGTGAGGCGGGGTGGCGACAGGAATGAATAAAGGCAGCAACTATGAATTCTGTACATTTGTGTATATGTATATGTCTGTGTATGAGAAACTGCACAAGCTGGTGACTGAGTTTGGTAAAGTGTATGAAAGAAGAAAGCTGAGAGTAGATGTGAATAAGAGCAAGGTTATTAGGTACAGTAGGGTTGAGGGACAAGTCAATTGGGAGGTAAGTTTGAATGAAGAAAAACTGGAGGAAGTGAAGTGTTTTTGATATCTGGGAGTGGATTTGGCAACGGATGGAACCATGGAAGCAGAAGTGAATCACAGGGTGTGGGAGGATGCAAAAGTTCTGGGAGCGTTGAAAAATGTATGGAAATTAAGAATGTTATCTTGGAAAGCAAAAATGGTTATGTTTGAAGGAATAGTGGTTCCAACAATGTTATATGGTTGCGAGGCGTGGGCTATAGACAGAGTTGTGCGGAGGAGGGTGGATGTGGTGGAAACGAGATGTTTGAGGACGATACGTGGTGTGAGGTGGTTTGATCGAGTAAGAAATGAAAAGGTAAGAGAGATGTACGGTAGTAAAAAGAGTGCAGTTGAGAGAGCAGAAGAGGGTGTTTTGAAATGGTTTGGTCACATGGAGAGAATGAGTGAGGAAAGATTGACAAAGAGGATATATGTGTCAAAGGTGAAGGGAACGAGAAGTGGGAGACCAAATTGGAGGGGAAAAGATGGAGTGAAAAAGATTTTGAGTGATCAGGGCCTGAACATGCAGGAGGGTCAAAGGCGTGCAAGGAATAGAGTGAATTGGAACGATGTGGAATACCGGGGTCGACGTGCTGTCAATGGATTGAACCAGGGCATGTGAAGCGTCTGGGGTAAACCATGGAAAGTTTTGTGGGGCCTGGATGTGGAAAGGGAGCTGTGGTTTCAGTGCATTATACATGACAGGTATAGAATGAGTGTGAACGAATGTGGCCTTTGTTGTCTTTTCCTAGCGCTACCTCACACACATGCGGGGGGAGGGGGTTGTCATTTCATCATTTCATGTGTGGCGGGGTGGTGACAGGAATGAATAAAGGGCAGACAGTATGAATTATGTGCATGTGTATATTTGTATATGTCTGCGAGTGTATATACATGTATATGTTGAGATGTATAGGTATGTACATGTGCATGTGTGGACGTGTATGTATATACATGTGTATGTGGGTGGGTTGGGCCATTCTTTCGTCTGTTTCCTTGTGCTACCTCGCTAGCACAGGAGATAGCGACAAAGTATAATAAAAGATAATATGAAATGTATAGATATGTATATGTGTGTGTGTGGACGTGTATGTATATACCTGTGTATGTGGGCGGATTGGGCCATTCTTTCGTGCTTCCTTGCACTACCTCACTAACATGGGAGACTGTGAAAAAGTATGATAAATATTTTTTCATACATATTTGCCATTTCCCGCGTTAACAAGGTAGCGGTAAGACCACAAGACTGAGCCTTATACATACATACATACCCAATGGATGTATACCTTGAGATCTGAGTAGACGAATCTGCAACTAGGAAATACTTTTCATGAATAACTATTAAGTTTCTTGATAAATAAATATTATATCCTTTACAACAAAGGCTCTTGCAGTCACTTCTGGCTGTGAGAGGAGTATGAGCTTCTTAATCTGAAATGAAATGTTCCATGCTTACAAAGGCTTAAAGGAGCCAGTATGAACATGCAAGTGCTCTTTCAAGTAATCTTTTATAAGGCTAATGAAATCTTGACTTGCTTTTCCATGAAGTTATCGTAAGTATATTTCTGTCTTACTTTCAACAGGCAACTTTAGGTTTGGGCAAATGTTTGCCCATAAAAGCTGATCCTTATCCTTAACCAAAAACTTTATGAATCAATCAATCTCAACCCTTAAAAAGTGATCTTTACATTTCAATAAAAATCTATGTATAGGACAATATAAATTTCACTAAATCTACTTCCTGATCCCAATGCCATGCGTAAATGACGTCTCAAAAGAAAGCACTCCATAGCCATATACTCAGTAAAATTAAGGCTATAAATGAGGATTCTTCCAACGCTCCTACCTCAGGTTTGATGAAGTTACATTTCCCTAAAAACAGGATCTCCATAGTCCGTTCCATACAGGGCCAGAAAAAGTGATGCTACATCCCAGAAACAAAAGGCTCCTACTGCAGTCACAGCTTTATGGTAAAATAATTTTAATCACTTAATTCTTGTCATGAAAAACACTCGAGGAAATTTCTACACAAATTTGTTTAGTTACTACTGATTCTTCCATTTCTCTCCAAAAGACAAAAAAAATGTTTCCATGCATATTGGTTTAGTTTAAGTGAAGGAGCAAACATTGTGTAGGTCTGAGATTGTGCTAAGCATTCTTCATACAGTACTTATCTTCCTCACATAAGCTGAAGAAAATTCAAATGCGAAAACTGAAAATTATGATGCTAACTTCTTATTGCTTCATTTGTAAGATACTACTTGAAGCCATATCTCAATTTGTCTCTTATACCATGTTTTTTCTACACTTTAGTAATTCTATTTATTCTATTTATCTATTATACTTTGTCGCTGTCTCCCACGTCAGTGAGGCAGTGCAAGGAAACAGACGAAAGAAAGGCCCAACCCACCCACATACACATGTATATACATACACGTCCACACACGCACATATACATACCTATACAACTCAATGTATACATATATATTCACACATAGATATATACATATATACATATGTACATAATTCATACTGTCTGCATTTTATTCATTCCCATCTCCACCCCGTCACACATGAAATGACAGCCCCCTCCACCCTCATGTGCGCGAGGTAGTGCTAGGAAAAGACAACAAAGGCAACATTCGTTCACACTCAGTCTCTAGCTGTCATGTATAATGCACTGAAACCACAGCTCCCTTTCCACATCCAGGCCCCACAAAACTTTCCATGGTTTACCCCATTACCCTGGTTCAATCCACTGACAGCACGTCAACCACGGTATACCACATCGTTCCAATTCACTCTATTCCTTGCACGCCTTTCACCCTCCTGCATGTTCAGGCCCCGATCACTCAAAATCTTTTTCACTCCATCCTCCCACCTCCAATTTGGTCTCCCACGTCTCCTAGTTCCCTCCACCTCTGACACATATATCCTCTTCGTCAATCTTTCCTCACTCATTCTCTCCATGTGACCAAACCATTTCAATACACCCTCTTCTGCTTTCTCAATCACACTCTTTTTATTACACATCTCTCTTACCCTTTCATTACTTAATCAAACCACCTCACACCAAATATTGTACTCAAACATCTCATTTCCAGCACATCCACCCTCCTCCGCACAACTCTATCTATAGCCCATGCCTCGCAACCCTATAACATTGTTGGAACCACTATTCTTTCAAACATACCCATATTTGCTTTCCAAGATAATGTTCTCGACTTCCACACATTTTTCAACGCTCTCAGAACTTTTGCCCCCTCCCCCACCCTATGATTCATTTCCGCTTCCATAGTTCCATCTGCTGCCAAATCCACTCCCAGATATCTAAAACACTTCACTACCTCCAGTTTTTCTCCATTCAAACTTACCTCCCACTTGACTTGTCCCTCAACCCTACTGTACCTAATAAACTTGCTCTTATTCACATTTACTCTCAGCTTTCTTCTTTCACACACTTTACCAAACTCAGTCACCAGCTACTGCAATTTCTCACACGAATCAGCCACCAGCGCTGTATCATCAGCGAACAACAACTGCCTCACTTCCCAAGCTCTCTCTCATCCACAACACACTGCATACTTGCCCCTCTCCAAAACTCTTGCATTCACCTCCCCAACAACCCCATCCATAAACAAAGTAAACAACCATATAGACATCACCCACCCCTGCCGCAAACCAAAATTCATTGAGAAGCAATCACTTTCCTCTCTTCCTACTCGTACACATGCCTTACATCCTAAATAAAAACTTTTCACTGCTTCTAACAACTTGCCTCCCACATCATATATTCTTACTTCCTTCCATCTCTATCAACTCTATCATATGCCTTCTCCAGATCCATAAATGCTACATACAAATCCATCTGTTTTTCTAAGTATTTCTCACATACATTATTCAAAGCAAACACCTGATCCACACATCCTCTACCACTTCTGAAACCACAATGCTCTTCCCTAATCTGATGCTCTGTACATGCCTTCATCCTCTCAATCAATACCCTCTCATATAATTTCCCAGGAATACTCAACAAACTTATGCCTCTGTAATTTGAGCACTCACCTTTATCCCCTTTCCCTTTGTACAATGGCACTATACAAGAAGCATTCCACCAATCCTCAAGCACCTCACCATGAGTCATACATACATTAAATAACCTTACCAACCAGTTAACAATACAGTCACTCCCTTTTTTACAAGGTTCCACTGCAAAACCATCCAAACCCGCTGTCTTGCCTGCTTTCATCTTACACAAAGCTTTTACTACCTCTTCTCTGTTTACCAAATCATTCTCCCTAACCCTCTCACTTTGCTCACCATCTCGACCAAAACACCCTATATCTGCCATTCTATCATCAAACACACTCAACAATCCTTCAAAATACTCACTCCATCTCCTTCTCACATCAACACTACTTGTCATCACCTCCCCATTAGCCCCCTTCACTGATGTTCCCATTTGTTCCCTTGTCTTATGCACTTTATTTACCTCCTTCCAGAACATCCTTTTATTCTCCCTAAAATTTAATGATACTCTCTCACCCCAACTCTCATTTGCCATCTTTTTTGCCTCTTGCACTTTTCTCTTGACCTTCTGCCTCTTTCTTTAATACACCTCCCAGTCATTTGCATTATTTCCCTGCAAAAATCGTCCAAATGCCTCTCTTCTCTTTCACTAATAATCTTACTTCTTCATCCCACCACTCACTACCCTTTCTAATCTGCCCACCTCCCACACTTCTCATGCCACAAGCATCTTTTGCACAAGCCATCAGCGCTAACCCTAAATACATCCCGTTCCTCCCCCACTCCCCTTACCTCCTTTGTTCTCACCTTTTTCCATTCTGTACTCAGTCTCTCCTCGTACTTTCTCACACAAGTCTCCTTCCCAAGCTTACTTACTCTCACCACTCTCTTCACCCCAACGTTTTCTCTTCTTTTCTGAAAACCTCTACATATCTTCACTTTCGCCTCCCCAAGTAATGATCAGACATCCTCCAGTTACACCTCTCAGCATATTAGCATCAAAAAAGTCTCTCTTTCATGCGCCTATCAATTAACATGTAATCCAATAATGCTCTCTGGCCATCTCTCCTACTTACATATGTATACTTATGTATATCTCTCTCTTTAAACCAGGTATTCCCAATCACCAGTCCTTTTTCAGCACATAAATCTACAAGCTCTTCACCATTTCCATTTACAACACTGAACACCCCATGTACACCAAATATTCCCTCAACTGCCACATTACTCACCTTTGCATTCAAATCACCCATCACTATAACCCGGTTTCATGCATCAAAACTACTAACACACTCACTCAGCTGCTCCCAAAACACTTGCCTCATATGATCTTTCTTCTCATGCCCAGGTGCATATGCACCAATAATCACCCATCTCTCACCATCTACTTCCAGTTTTACTCATATCAATCTAGAGTTTACTTTCTTACACTCTATCACATACTCCCACAACTGTTTCAGGAGTAGTGCCACTCCTTCCCTTGCTCTTGTCCTCTCACTCACCCCTGACTTTACTCCCAAGACATTCCCAAACCACTCTTCCCCTTTACACTTGAGCTTCATTTCACTTAGAGCCGAAACATTCAGGTTCCTTTCCTCAAACATACTACCTATCTCTCCTTTCGTCTCATCTTGGTTACATCCACACACATTTAGACACCCCAATCTGAGCCTTCGAGGAGGATGAGCACTCCCCACGTGACTCCTTCTTCTGTTTCCCCTTTTAGAAAGTTAAAATACAAGGAGGGGAGCGTTTCTAGCCACCCGCTCCCATCCCCTTTAGTTGCCTTCTACGACACATGAGGAATGCGTGGGAAGTATTCTTTCTCTATTCAAGTTTTTAAGAAATGATAATAATAAATAAACCCTGGAAATCAGTAATTTTGACAAACGCCTGTTCTAGAATCTTTTACAAAATGAAGATGATATATTTGCGTTCATATATTCTTATCTTTTGCTAGGGTAAGGAATCCTACCGACTGAAACAAAGGCTGGAGAAAAAATTCTGGGAAAATGGCACTGATGTTCATAGGAGAGATCTACGAACCTGAAAGCAGGTATTCTCACTATCATTTCAGACAAGTTCAGAGAACAAAGTCCTTTATCTTCACAGGGAATAAGCCCAAATGTTAGGAAACTGATGCAGGAAAGATGGGTAAATAAATTGACTCTGTGTCCGCTGAAGTAGCAATGTGACTAGTCATCTCTACAAGAGGAAAAGTATGACAGTTCTATCATCTAGCAATGACATGGAAATAGACAATAAATCTATTTAAGTTTTTAAGAAATGATGGTACTGCTCATCTAAATCACTTCTACTATGTGTAAGCAATCCATTAACATATTTCTTCTAAATCAACCATGGTGTCTCTAAAGTTCAATTTCACTGCATATTTACATTATATTGTTTTCAAACTTATCAAAAAAATTAATGGTGTTTCCAATCTCGTTTTGCCGTTAATAACCCAACCCGTAGGAAAAGACTTTCAGTGAACATTTTTTACCAGTATGAAGCAGGATAACAAATGCTAACCAGCAAACACTTTACTTACCAGCTGGATTGTGTATGCTTAACAAAATTTTCAAACAAGCAGGTAGGCTGCAAAGGACAAATCTGATGTACATTTCAATGAGATCTTTCTCAATTTAGGAAAGTCTCAGTGGTTATGGAAAATCTGATCAAGTTTTCACTGGTTTTGTTGACTTCTAAAATCATTTCATTTAGGTTTACAGCAATCAATCTATCAATCGCCCATTTTCCCCTAACCCTCATAGCCTCCACCACTATCATCTTATTCGTTAAACAATGTAGCATTAAATGAAAATGCTGCAAATTACAATTCTCCTGTTCCAAATCACAATTCCTGCAATACATCGTACAATGACATATTAAATTCCCTTAAAGTCCAATTAATACGGTTGGAGATATGATTACCGTTACGTTTAACTCACTGGTGCTGAATAATCGGAAAATAAAACATACTAGAAAATAAAAAAAAAAGCTCGACCTAATCTTCGGCCTTAAACTTAATCTGTATTCTACGATAATTAAAGGAAATTACCGGAAACACCTATCCTGATCATTGTGATCAAACGTAATTCGCATTACATACAGCCTTTAGTTGCAATGGTAAACCACAATGCAAAATGCTGCACATACAGTGCCATGCTGTTCAATCATACATGTATACACCTGTTCAACTTGTGCGTCACTACAAACAAGTTTGTCAGGTTCATCAAGTCTATTTAATAATCAAAATCTACTTCTGGTGGCACCTGTAGTTTTCCTTAGAGATATATACGTCCTAACTTCACTTGCCATTAACTGGCTTAACTTCATCCCTGGTGAATGACAGTCACAGTTAGGAACTCTTGTCATAATTATCTTGTCTTGGGATCGGCAACATAGATAATTGGTTTATTACCTTAAGTTAATATTCTATACGTGGCAGATAAGACTGCTGACAGGATCACCGTCGTTACTCTCACCGGGAAACATAACATTACAACCCGAAGTCTGAACATACCTATAAAACAAGGAATCTTCCCAAATTTCAATTTTTCAACCATGCAATAGAATGACAGCAAATATTTCAAAGTCACTGAATTTATTTTACATTGAATTCGTGAAGTACTGAAAATAAATTGTGAAACTACCCCGTGCGTATTGCATCAATGAATGTTAACTGACAATTTTAACAGGTATGTACTTGGTTTACGCCACACCAAAAGCCCTGTATGTTTAACGTCATTTTCAGCTAAAAAAAAAAAAAAAACATTCACTTAGCATCTGTTGGTGATTCCTTTAAATCCACTTGGGTAAAACGGTATGGTACTCTGTGGAGGACACCTCGCACACAGTTTTCTTGACCTTCATTGTTGATGGTTAACTGACAGTCAGACAGTCATTTTTCAACTTAATAGAACAGTTCTAGAGGCGAGATTTCCATCCATACAGGACAGGGCACCGACATATTTTCCCCAGCTCAATCAACTGTCTTCAGTTAATAACACTTATTGAGCTACTTAATATCCAAATCTAGTGGTAACTGTTCATCAAGAGATACCAACTTCAGTTAAGCCTTCTAGCGTTGCTTCATTTCCCATTTGACAAATGAATGAATAAATCAATTAATCAAAACTTGAAATTAAATGGCCACATCAATAATATTCGAATGTTGCAAATTTAAAGTGAAAAGGAAAGTCCATTCGAATAATAGTTACCACAGATTACGGTCAACATAATTTACAATTTAGCAAAGCTGTGCTACGCCCACATGTGAAGGAGTGAAGGGCACGGCATTTGAGCCCTGGTGCCGGGTTTGCGAGCACCGAGCTACCCACTTTCGCGCAGAATTTAACATCAAATGGTCAAAACGAAACTGGATCAACCAATGAAATTCTTTAATAAAATGACATGAAAAAAGAAACCCACACCCCCATTCACCACAGTTTCTTCCTGAATTCTCTGCTGCTATTACTTGTTGGACCAGCGGTGGGTAGAGTGGCCATATAAAGAAAGAAGTGTGTAAAGGGCAGAGAGTTTTCGGACTTCTTTTTTATAAGAAAATTGTCCAGGGCTCCAGACACCTTCACTACGCCATCACTGGGCCAACAGCAGTTGTGTCTTTAATAACGATCTCCAGTTGCCGCGACTTTCAGTAGACAATAATTATCACGTCACAGATACAACACAGCGGATAAGCAAAGACTGACTTAACATTCTGGAGTGGGAAACACAGAGAAGTTGTTAAGAAGGCTTTGAGATATCGGGTCGTGCTAATTCAACTGGTTAAGAGGCGTGCAAAGGATAGAATAAACTAGATCGGTGGTATATGCTGTGTTGTCTAGTGGGCATATTAAGTAGTTTAAACCAAGGAGCAGTCTAGTCCTCGGTCGTTCGTTGCAAGGCCTTGTTTCCGGTAGTTTATAAATAACGATCAGGTAGTGTATGGGGGTAAATGAGGCCTCTGCTCAATTGTTTCTCATCTACCTCATTAAATCAGAAGCATCTCTCTCTCTCTCTCTCTCTCTCTCTCTCTCTCTCTCTCTCTCTCTCTCTCTCTCTCTCTATTATATATATATATATATATATATATATATATATATATATATATATATATATATATATATATATATATATATGAAGAATGGAGAAAAACTGGAGGAAGTAAAGTGTTTTAGATATCTGGGAGTGGATCTGGCAGCGGATGGAACCATGGAAGCGGAAGTGAATCATAGGGTGGGGGAGGGGGCGAAAATCCTGGGAGCCTTGAAGAATGTGTGGAAGTCGAGAACATTATCTCGGAAAGCAAAAATGGCTATGTTTGAAGGAATAGTGGTTCCAACAATATTGTATGGTTGCGAGGCGTGGGCTATGGATAGAGTTGTGCGCAGGAGGGTGGATGTGCTGGAAATGAGATGTTTGAGGACAATATGTGGTGTGAGGTGGTGTGATCGAATAAGTAATGTAAGGGTAAGAGAGATGTGTGGAACTAAAAAGAGCGTGGTTGAGAGAGCAGAAGAGGGTGTTTTGAAATGGTTTGGGCACATGGAGAGAATGAGTGAGGAAAGAGTGTCCAAGAGGATATATGTGTCGGAGGTGGAGGAACGAGGAGAAGTGGGAGACCAAATTGGAGGTGGAAAGATGGAGTGAAAAAGATTTTGAGTGATCGGGGCCTGAACATGCAGGAGGGTGAAAGGCGGGCAAGGAACAGAGTGAATTGGATCGACGTGCTGTCAATGGATTGAATCAGGGCATGTGAAGCGTCTAGGGTAAACCATGGAAAGTTGTGTGGGGCCTGGATGTGGAAAGGAAGCTGTGGTTTCGGGCATTAGTGCATGACAGCTAGAGACTGAGTGTGAACGAATGGGGCCTTTGTTGTCTTTTCCTAGCGCTACCTCGCACACATATGGGGGGAAGGGGATGTTATTCCATGTGTGGCGAGGTGGCGATGGAAATGAATAAAGGCAGACAGTGTGAATTGCGTGCACGTGTATATATGTAGGTGTCTGTGTGTGTGTATATATATGTGTACATTGAGATGTATGGGTATGTATATTTGCGTGTCTGGACGTGTATGTATATACATGTGTATGGGGGTGGGTTGGGCCATTTCTTTCGTCTGTTTCCTTCGCTACCTTGCAAACGCGGGAGAGCGGAAATATATATATATATATATATATATATATATATATATATATATATATATATATATATATATATATATATATATTATTTTTTTTTTTCTTTTTCAAACTATTCGCCATTTCTCGCGTTAGCAAGGTAGCGTTAAGAACAGAGGACTGGGCCTCTGAGGGAATATCCTCACCTGGTCCCCCTTCTCTGTTCCTTCTTTTGGAAAATTAAAAAAAAAAAACAAGAGGGGAAGATTTCCAGCCCCCCGCTCCCTTCCCTTTTAGTCGCCTTCTACGACACGCAGGGAATACGTGGGAAGTATTCTTTCTCCCCTATCCCCAGGGATGATATATATATATATATATATATATATATATATATATATATATATATTCTTATTTATTTATCATACTTAATCGCTGTCTCTCGCGATAGCAAGGTAGCGCAAGGAAACAAACGAAAGAATGCCCCAACCCACACATATACTTAACTGCTGTTTCCCGCGTCAGCGAGGTAGCGCCAGGAAACAGACGAAGAATGGCCCATCCACTCACACACACACACATATATATATATATATATATATATATATATATATATATATATATATATATATATATTATCCCTGGGGATAGGGGAGAAAGAATACTTCCCACGTATTCCCTGCGTGTCGTAGAAGGCGACTAAAAGGGGAGGGAGCGGGGGGCTGGAAATCCCCCCCTCTTGTTTTTTTTGTTTTTTTTTCTAATTTTCCAAAAGAAGGAACAGAGAAGCGGGTGAGGATATTCCCTCAGAGGCCCAGTCCTCTGTTCTTAACGCTACCTTGCTAACGCGGGAAATGGCGAATAGTTTGAAAGAAAGAATATATATATATATATATATATATATATATATATATATATATATATATATATATATATATATATATATATATATATTGGAAAGGATAACAATTTTGCGGGTGATCAAGATATTCCTATGAGTCCACGGGGAAAATGAAACAAGATAAGTTCCCAAGTGCACTTTCGTGTAATAATCACATCATCAGGGGAGACACAAGAGAGAAATATAAGTCAGTTGATGTATATCGAAAAGACGAAGCTTCGTCTCTTCGATGTATATCAACTGTTTTATATTTCTCTCTTGCGTCTCCCCTGATGTGATTATTACACGGAAGTGTACTTACGGACTTATCGTGTTTCATTTTCCCCGTGGACTCATAGGAATATATATATATATATATATATATATATATATATATATATATATATATATATATATATATATAGCGCGTTGTGCCACTGAATTAGTGGAGTGAATGCCAACAGCCAACGTGAGAGTGAGGCCGAAAGATATTACAAACAAGCTGAACAGCCATGGTGACATCACACACTCCTGCCGCAGACCAATCTTCACCTGGAACGATTTACTCTCCTAACTTCCTACTCGTACCCAAGCCTTACACCCCTAACAAAAAACTTTTCACTGCTTCTAGTAGCTTTCCTCCTACACCATATACTCATAAGACTTTCCATAGAACATCTCTACCAACCCTTTCATATGCTTTCTCCAGATCCATAAATGCCAAATACATGTTTTTCTATATTTCTGACACACATTCATTAAACCAAACACCTGATCCACACATGCTGTAACACTTCTGAATCTACACTGTTTCTCCCTAGTCTGATGCTCGGTACCATATGCCTACACCCTCTCAATCAATACCCTCCCGCACAATAAACAAGGTATACTCAACAAGCTTTTACGTCTGTAGTATAAACACTCAACTTAATCCCTTGCATTTACACGACACTATACATGCATTCCGCCAGTCCTCAAGCACCTCATCATAAACTGAAAATCATTACCAACCAATTAACAACACAGTCAACCCCTTTCTTAATAAATCCAACTGCAATACCACCCACTCTAGCCGCCTTGCTACATTTCATCTTACGCAAGGCTCTCACCGTCTCTCCTATTTTCACCAAACCACTCTCCATGACTTACTTCGCATACCGACCCGACCGAAACACCCTACATCCGTTACTGTATCATTAAACAATCCTTCAAAATACTCACTTCATCTCGTCCTCACTCCATCACAACCTGTTAACACTTCCCTTTTCCCCCTTCACCGATGTTCCCATTTGTTCTCTTGTCTTTCGCACATTATTTATCTCCTAAGAAAACATATTCTCCCCAAAGTTTAATGATACTCGCTAACCCAAATTCTCACTTGCTTCTTTTTCAACCCCTGCATCTTCATCTTGACCTCCTGCTGCATTCTGATACATCTCCAAATCATTTGTACCTCTTCCCAGTTAAGTTCCGCCCAAAGGCCTCTCATTTCTCGCACAAGCAAGTTTACTTCATCAGTTCACCACTCACTATTATTTTCAATCTGCTCACCTGCCACCTTTCGTATACCACATGCATCTCTTTTACATGCCAGCATTGCTTCCGTAAACATCTTCCTTTCCTCGCCCACTCCCCTTGCTTCTTATACTCTCACCTTTTGCCATTCTACAATCAATCTCTCCTGATATTTCTTCGCACAGGTCATTTATCCAAGCTTACTTACTCTTCTCCCCGACACTGTTTCCTCTTTTTCCAAAACCTCTTCAAATCTTCACCTTCGCCTATGCAAGATAATGATCAGACATCTCAGTTGCCTCTCTTAGCACATTCACATCCAAAACGTTTTTTACACGCTTTTCAACTAATATATAATCCAATAATGCCTGCTGACCATCTCTCCTATTCACATACGTATAATTGTGTATATCCCTCTTTTTAAACCAAGTAATCCCAAGCACCATTTCCATCAATAACACTTGAAAGTCCCATGTCCACGATTATACCCTCAACTGCCACATTACTTACGTTCGCATTTAAATCAACCATCACCAATACCCAGTCCCTTAAATCAAAACGACTAACACTCTCAGCTCCTCCCAAATCGCTTGCCTCTCACGATCTTTCTTCTCATGGCCAGGTGCATAAACACTAATCATCAACCATCAAGTCAACCACTTGAGTTCTACCCACATCAGTCTTGAATCTACTTCTTTACACTCTTATCACACACTCTTGAGAACTGCTTCTTCCTTCCTTCGCTCTTGTCCTCTTATCAACCACTGAATTTACTCAGATATTTCCAACCCATTCCTCCTATTTAGCCTTAAGCTTCGTTTCACTCGGGCCCTCACATCCGGGATTCTTTCCTCAAGCATACTAAATATCTTTCTTCTCTTATCTTGGTTACATTAACACACATTTGAGCATCCCAGCCTGAGCCTTCGAGGAGAATGGACACTCCCTGCTTAGCGCTTTATACTGTTTCCTACCTAAGAAATTGAAATACATGGAGGGGGGGGGGGTTAGTCCCCCTATTTCGTTCCCCTTAGTCGCCTAGTATAACATGAAGAGAATAAGGAGGTAGAATTTTGTCCCCTACCCACCCCTGAAGTAAAGTGTTTTAGATATCTGGGAGTGGATCTGGCAGCGGATGGAACCATGGAAGCGGAAGTGGATCATAGGGTGGGGGAGGGGGCGAAAATCCTGGGAGCCTTGAAGAATGTGTGGAAGTCCAGAACATTACCTCGGAAAGCAAAAATGGGTATGTTAGAAGGAATAGTGGTTCCAACAATGTTGTATGGTTGCGAGGCGTGGGCTATGGATAGAGTTGTGCGCAGGAGGGTGGATGTGCTGGAAATGAGATGTTTGAGGACAATGTGTGGTGTGAGGTGGTTTGATCGAGTAAGTAACGTAAGGGTAAGAGAGATGTGGGGAAATAAAAAGAGCGTGGTTGATAGAGCAGAAGAGGGTGTTTTGAAATGGTTTGGGCACATGGAGAGAATGAGTGAGGAAAGATTGACCAAGAGGATATATGTGTCGGAGGTGGAGGGAACGAGGAGAAGTGGGAGACCAAATTGGAGGTGGAAAGATGGAGTGAAAAGGATTTTGTGTGATCGGGGCCTGAACACGCAGAAGGGTGAAAGGAGGGCAAGGAATAGAGTGAAATGGATCGATGTGGTATACCGGGGTTGACGTGCTGTCAGTGGATTGAATCGGGGCATGTGAAGCGTCTGGGGTAAACCATGGAAAGCTGTGTAGGTATGTATATTTGCGTGTGTGGACGTATGTATGTACATGTGTATGGGGGGGGGGGGGGGGGGTTGGGCCATTTCTTTCGTCTGTTTCCTTGCGCTACCTCGCAAACGCGGGAGACAGCGACAAAGTATAAAAATATATATATATATATATATATATATATATATATATATATATATATATATATATATATATATATATATATATATATATATATATGGAGTGAGTATTTTGAAGGTTTGTTGAATGTGTTTGATGATAGAGTGGCAGATATAGGGTGTCTTGGTCGAGGTGGTGTGCAAAGTGAGAGGGTTGGGGAAAATGATTTGGTAAACAGAGAAGAGGTAGTAAAAGCTTTGCAGAAGATGAAAGCCGGCAAGGCAGCAGGTTTGGATGGTATTGCAGTGGAATTTATTAAAAAAGGGGGCGACTGTATTGTTGACTGGTTGGTAAGGTTATTTAATGTATGTATGACTCATGGTGAGGTGCCTGAGGATTGGCGGAATGCTTGCATAGTGCCATTGTACAAAGGCAAAGGGGATAAGAGTGAGTGCTTAAATTACAGAGGTATAAGTTTGTTGAGTATTCCTGGTAAATTATATGGGAGGGTATTGATTGAGAGGGTGAAGGCATGTACAGAGCATCAGATTGGGGAAGAGCAGTGTGGTTTCAGAAGTGGTAGAGGATGTGTGGATCAGGTGTTTGCTTTGAAGAATGTATGTGAGAAATACTTAGAAAAGCAAATGGATTTGTATGCAGCATTTATGGAACTGGAGAAGGCATATGATAGAGTTGACAGAGATGCTCTGTGGAAGGTATTAAGAATATATGGTGTGGGTGGCAAGTTGTTAGAAGCAGTGAAAAGTTTTTATCGAGGATGTATGGCATGTGTACGTGTAGGAAGAGAGGAAAGTGATTGGTTCTCAGTGAATGTAGGTTTGCGGCAGGGGTGTGTGATGTCTCCATGGTTGTTTAATTTGTTTATGGATGGGGTCGTTAGGGAGGTGAATGCAAGAGTTTTGGAAAGAGGGGCAAAAATGAAGTCTGTTGTGGATGAGAGAGAGCTTGGGAAGTGAGTCAGTTGTTGTTCGCTGATGATACAGCGCTGGTGGCTGATTCATGTGAGAAACTGCAGAAGCTGTTGACTGAGTATGGTAAAGTGTGTGAAAGAAGAAAGTTAAGAGTAAATGTGAATAAGAGCAAGGTTATTAGGTACAGTAGCGTTGAGGGTCAAGTCAATTGGGAGGTAAGTTTGAATGGAGAAAAACAGGAGGAAGTAAAGTGTTTTAGATATCTGGGAGTGGATCTGGCAGCGGATGGAACCATGGAAGCGGAAGTGGATCATAGGGTGGGGGAGGGGGCGAAAATCCTGGGAGCCTTGAAGAATGTGTGGAAGTCGAGAACATTATCTCGGAAAGCAAAAATGGGCATGTTTGAAGGAATAGTGGTTCCAACAATATTGTATGGTTGCGAGGCGTGGGCTATGGATAGAGTTGTGCGCAGGAGGGTGGATGTGCTGGAAATGAGATGTTTGAGGACAATGTGTGGTGTGAGGTGGTTTGATCGAGTAAGTAATGTAAGAGTAAGAGAGATGTGTGGAAATAAAAAGAGCGTGGTTGAGAGAGCAGAAGAGGGTGTTTTGAAATGGTTTGGGCACATGGAGAGAATGAGTGAGGAAAGATTGACCAAGAGGATATATGTGTCGGAGGTGGAGGGAACGAGGAGAAGTGGGAGACCAAATTGGAGGTGGAAAGATGGAGTGAAAAAGATTTTGAGTGATCGGGGCCTGAACATGCAGGAGGGTGAAAGGCGGGCAAGGAATAGAGTGAATTGGATCGATGTGGTATACCGGGGTTGACGTGCTGTCAGTGGATTGAATCAGGGCATGTGAAGCGTCTGGGGTAAACCATGGAAAGCTGTGTGGGGCCTGGATGTGGAAAGGGAGCTGTGGTTTCGGGCATTATTGCATGACAGCTAGAGACTGAGTGTGAACGAATGAGGCCTTTGTTGTCTTTTCCTGGCGCTACCCCGCACACATGATGGGGGGGGGGGGGGGGGATGGTATTCCATGTGTGGCGAGGTGGCGATGGGAATGAATAAAGGCAGACAGTGTGAACTGTGTGCATGGGTATATATGTATGTGTCTGTGTGTGTATATACATGTGTACATTGAGATGTATAGGTATGTATATTTGCGTGTGTGGACGTGTGTGTATATACATGTGTATGGGGGTGGGTTGGGCCATTTCTTTCGTCTGTTTCCTTGCACTACCTCGCAAACGCGGGAGACAGCGACAAAGCAAAATAAATAAATAAATAAATATATATATATTTATATATATATATTGGGGTGAAGAGAGTGGTGAGAGTAAGTGAGCTTGGGAGGGAGACGTGTGAGAAAGTACCAGGAGACTGTGAGTGCAGAATGGAAAAAGGTGAGAGCAAAGGACGTAGGGAGAGTGGGGGAGGGTTCGGATGTATTTAGGGAAGCAGTGATGGCTTGTGCAAAAGATGCTTGTGGCATGAGAAGCGTGGGAGGTGGGCAGATTAGAAAGGGTAGTGTGGTGGGATGAAAAAGTAATGATTATTAGTGAAAGAGAAGAGAGAGGCTTTTGGACGAGTTTTTGCAAGGAAATAGTGCAAATGAATGAGAGATGTCTAAAAGAAAGAGGCAGGAGGTCAAGAGAAAGGGGCAAGAGGTGAAAAAGAGGGCAAATGAGAGTTGGGATGAGAGAGTATCACTAACTTTTAGGGAGAATAAAAAGATGTTTTGGAAGGAGGTAAATAAAGTGCGTAAGACAAGAGAACAAATGGGAACATCGGTGAAGGGTGCAAATGGGGAGGTAGTAACAAGTAGTGGTGATGTGAAAGGGGATGAATAAAATGAGTATTTTGAAGGATTGTTGAATGTTTTAGATGATAGAGTGGCAGATATAGGATGTTTTGGTCGAGGGGGTGTGCGAAGTGAGTGGGTCAGGCAGAATGATTTGGTAAAGAGAGACGAGGTAGTGAAAGCTTTGCGGAAGATGAAAGCCGGCAAGGCGGCGGGTTTGGATGGCTTATGGTGAAGTGCATGAGGATTGGCAAAATGCATGCATAGTGCCATTGTACAAAGGCAAAAGGGGTAAAGGTGGGTGTTCAAATTACAGAGGTATAAGTTTGTTGAGTATACTGGGAAAATAGATGGGTCGGTATTGATTGGGGGTGAAGGCATGTACAGAACATCAGATTGGGGAAGAGCAGTGTGGTTTCAGAAGTGGTATAGGATGTGTGGATCAGGTGTTTGCTTTGAAGAATGTGAGAAATACTTAGACCAAATGGATTTGTATGTAGCATTTATGGATCTGGAGAAGGTATATGATAGAGTTGATAGAGATGCTCTGTGGAAGGTATTAAGAGTATACGGTGTGGGAGGCAAGTTACTGGAAGCAGTGAAAAGTTTTTATCGAGGGTCTAAGGCATGTGTACGAATAGGAAGAGAGGAAAGTGATTGGTTCTCAGTGAATGTCGGTCTGAGGCATGGGTGCTTGATTAAACAACCATGTCTCCATGGTTGTTTAATTTGTTTATGGATGGGGTTGTTAGGGAGGTGAATGCAAAAGATTTGGAGAAAGGGGCAAATATGCAGTCTGTTGTGGATGAAAAGGCTTGGGAAGTGAGTCAGTTGTTGTTCGCTGATGACACAGCGCTGGTGGCTGATTCGTGTGAGAAAGTGCAGAAGCTGGTGACTGAGTTTGGTAGTGTGCGAAAGAAGAAAGCTGAGAGTAAATGTGAATAAGAGTAAGGTTATTAGGTACAGTAGGGTGAGGGACAACCTAATAGGGAGGCTAGTTTTAATGGAGAAAAACTGGAAGAAGTGAAGTGTTTTAGATACCTGGGAGTGGATTTGGCAAAGGATGGAACCATGGAAGCGGAAGTGAGTTACAGGGTGGGGGATGGGGCAAAAGTTCTGGGAGCCTTGAAAAATGTGTGGAAGGCGAGAACATTATCTCGGAAAGGAAAAATGGGTATGTTTGAAGGAATAGTGGTTCTAACAGTTATATGGTTGCGAAGCGTGGGCTATAGATAGGGTTGTGCGGAGGAGGGTGGATGTGTTGGAAATGAGATGTTTGAGGACAATATGTGGTGTGAGATGGTTTGATCGAGTAAGCAATGAAAGGGTAAGAGAGATGTGTGGGAATAAAAAGAGTGTGGTTGAGGCAGCAGAAGAGAGTACTGAAATGGTTTGGTCACATAGAATGAGTGAGGAAAGATCAACAAAGAGGATATATGTGTCAGAGGTGGAGGGAACGAGGAAAAGTGGGAGACCAAATTGAAGGTGGAAGGATGGAGTGAAAAAATATTGAGCGATCGGGGCCTGAACATGCAGGAGGGTGAAAGGCGTGCAAGGAATAGAGTGAATTGGAATGATGTGGTATACCGGGGTCGACGTGCTGTCAATGGATTGAACCAGGGCATGTGAAGCGTCTGGGGTAAACCATGGAAAGTTTTGTGGGGCCTGGATGTGAAAAGGGAGCTGTGGTATCGTTGCATTATACATGACACATCCAAACACGCACATATACATACCTATACATTTCAACGTATGCATATATATACATACACAGACATATACATATATACACATGGACATAATTCATACTTGCTGCCTTTATTCATTCTCGTCACCTCCACGCCATACATAAAATGACATCCCCTCCCCGCGCACGAGCGCGAGGTAGCGCTATGAAAAAACAAAGCCACAATGGTTCACAGTCAGTCTCTAGCTGTCACGCTTCACATGCGCTGGTTCAATCCATTGACCGCACGTCAACCACGGTATACCACATCGTTCCAATTCACTCTATTCCTTGCACGCCTTTCACCCTCCTTCATGTTCAGGCCCCGATGGCTCAATATCTTTTTCACTCCATCCTTCCACCTCCAATTTGGTCTCCCACCTTCTCGTTCCCTCCACTTCTGACACATATATCCTCTTTGTCAATTTTTACCCACTCATTCTCTCCATGTGACCAAATCACTTCAACACACCCTCTCTCTCTCAACCACACTTTTTATTACCACACATCTCTCTTACCCTTTCATTACTTACTTGATCAAACCACCTCACACCACATATTGTCCTCAAACATTTTATTTTCAACACATCCACCGTACTCCGAACAAGCCTATCTCTACCCCACGCCTCGCAACCATATAACATTGTTGGAACCACTATTCCTTCAAACATACCCATTTTTGCTTTCCGAGATAATGCTCTCGCCTTCCACACATTTTCAAAGATCTCAGAACCTTCGCCCCCTCCCCCACCCTGTGGAATGATTTAGATATCTGGGAGTGGATTTGGCAGCTGATGGAACCATGGAAGCGGAAGTGAGTCACGAGGGGGGGGGGGGGGGGTGACGAAATGCGGAGGGTGGATGTGTTGGAAATGAGATGTTTGATGACAACATGTGGTGTGAGGTGGTTTGATCGAGTAAGTAATGAAAGGGTAAGAGAGATGTGTGGTAATAAAAAAAAAAAAGTGTTGTTGAGAGAGTAGAAAAGGGTGTTTTGAAATGGTTTGGTCACATGGAGAGAATGAGCGAGGAAAGCCTGACAAAGAGGATAAATGTGTCAGAGGTGGAGGGAATGAGAAGAGGGAGACCAAATTGGAGGCGGAAGAATGGAGTGAAAAAGATTTTGAGCAATCGGGGCCTGAACATGCAGGAGGGTGAAAGGCATGCAAGGAATAGAGTGAATTGGAACGATATGATATACTGAGGTCGACCTGCTGTCAATGGATTGAACCAGGGCAAGTGAAGCGTCTGCAGTAAACCATGGAAAGTTTTGTGGGGCCTGGATGTGGAAAGGAAGCTGTGGTTTTGGTGCATTATACATGACAACTAGAGACTCAGTGTGAACGAATGTGGCCTTTGTTGTCTTTTCCTAGCGCTACCTCGCGCGCGTGCGGGGGATGGGGTTGTCATTTCATGTGTGGCGGGGTGGTGACGGGAATGAATAAAGGAAGTATGAATTATGTACTTGTTTATATACGTATATGTCTGTCTATATATGTATATGTTTGTGTATGAAATGTATAGGTATGTATATGTGCGCGTGAGGACGTGTATGTGGGCGGGTTGGGCCATTCTTTCGTCTGTTTCC